>NW_010240736.1:4599-11103 GCF_000690775.1 Eurypyga helias | reverse complement strand
ACACCCTCAGCTCTCATACAGTTCTTGGTTCCAGAGTCTGACAGCTTCTTTTCTGTTGGCTCCCAGTCTTCATTGTCCCTGTGAAATCCCAAAACCTAAATAAATCACAGTCTGTTTTCCTATCTGAGCTTTGCTCTTCGATACACAATACCCTCCTTGTCCTAAAATGTTCAACAGGCTTATAAGTCATCGGCAGACAATCTCGGAGTCTCTGCAGCCAGCAGAATGTCATCCACATATTGCAGTACTGTTCCCTCTGGGTTTTTCTTCTTCCATAATTCCAGTTCCTTTGCCAACTGATTGCCAAATATTCTTGGGCTATTTTTAAACCCTTGAAGTAACACCATGCAGGTAAGTTGGTTTTTTGCATCCTGTAGTAGGACTTTCCCATTCGAAAGTGAATATTGCCTGACTGTCTTTATCTAGAGGTATGCAGAAGAAAGCATCCTTTAGATCAAGTACAGGAAACCACTTATGTTTTTCCTTCAGCGATATCAGCAAGGTATATGGATTCGCCACCATTGGGTGAATATCCTGAACAATCTGATTTACGGCTCTTAAATCTTGAACTAACCTATATTTTTTGCTATTTTTTTTTTTAACTGACAATATTGTAGTGTTATATTCTGACTTGCATTCCATTAATAATCCATCATTTAAGAATTTGGTTATTAATTCTTCCAGCCCTTTCCTGGCTTCCAACTTAATAGGATACTTGTTTTGTCTTGCTGGTTGCACTCTGTATTTTAAAATCACCTTCACGGGTTCTGCCAATTTAGATCTTCCTGGGGCTCCACTCTCCCATACCAGTGGAATTATTGCATTCTCTACTCCTCTGGAACTTCTTCTGTTCCTTTAGCCTGCAACATAAAAATCCTCACTTCCACCACTTTTGACTCAAGGATCAATAATTGTATTTCACCATCTTTGAAAGTAATTTGAGCTTCCAATTTGCTTAAAAGATCCCTCCCCATTAAGGGAACTGGACAATATCTGGAATGTTCAAGAATTGATGTGTCACCCATTGTTTGCCAATTTTAAATTCCAAGGGCTGTAAAAAAGGCTGTCTTTCTCCCTTCCCTGTGGCACCAACAACGCTTACAGTTTTATGACTAAAGGCTCCTTTACAGGTATTAAGAACTGAGTATGTGGCTCCTGTATCTATTAAAAAATCAATCTCATCATTCCTCAGATTTAATGTAACCAAAGACTCAGCTGAGGATGAGACCCCAGTGGTCTTCATTATTCTTTGTCTAAAGTCATTAATTTAGCAGCTTGTAGGTTTGGATCTATGTTTCCCACCTGAGGACATTCCTTCTTCCATTGTCCCCTTTCCTTACAAATTGCACATTGATCCTCTGCAAGTTGAGGTTGCACAAAAGGGGGTGATCTCCCAACCCCTCTACCCCTACTCATTACTCCATGCCCTCTTCCCCTTCCTCAAAATCCTTCCACTGAGGTACCTGTAAGAGCAGCAATTAATCTCACATCCCTGTTATTTTCCCTTTTAATTTGTCTAGTTTATTTTTCTCTATTGTTAAAAACTTTCCTTGCTACATCCATCAACTTCTCCAAAATTCTAGAATCTGCTCCCTCAAATTTTGAAGTTTCTTTCTTATATCTGGGACAGATTGTCCCATAAAAATGGAAGCTAACTGAACTGCGTCCTCCGGATTTTCAGGATCTAAATTGGTATATTTCCTAGATGTCAATTTTAATCTTTCCAAAAAAGCAGTGGGTGATTCATCTGACTCTATCTGACTCTCAATAATTTAGACTAATTTATTGCCTTCAGCATAGCATGTCTTATTCTGAATAATATCCATCTTTGGTACCACCATAAAAGTTCCCAAGGTCCCTTCTGATTAGGATCCCAGTTTAGATCTACAGTGGGGAAATTCCGATCTACTGTTCCCTGCAAGTCCCCATTAGCGTGAGCTCCCTCCACTTTTTTCTGGCTGTACTCAATACCATTTTCTTTTCAGAGCTATCTAATAATGTATCCAACACCACCTGTAAATCATTCCAATCAGGATTCTGAGTTTTAATGATAGTTTCAAACACACTTGTCACTTTATCTGGATCTTCTCCACAAACTCCTGTCATTTCTTTCCATGACCTTAAATCTGTGACAGAAAATGGAACTTTACCATTAATGGGCCATTGTTTTCAATTCCTTGTCGGAGGGGAGCTTGTATCGCTTGTTCACAGAATCACAGAATCACTGAGGTTGGAAAAGACCTGTAAGATCATCTAGTCCCACCATCAACCCAACACTACCCTACCCACTAGACCATATCCTCAAGCACCACGTCTACACACCCCTTGATCACCTCTGGGGATGGTGACTCCACCACTTCCCTGGGCAGCCTGTTCCAAAGTCTGACCAGTCTTTCAGTGAAAAGGTTTTTCGTAATATCCAATCTAAACATCCCCTGAAGGTCATTTCCTCTTGTCCTATCAACAGTTATCCAGTGTCACACACCAGTCAAAAACCGGGGTGAGGTTTTACCTGTATTCTTGGGAACAGAATTAAGACTCAAAATGGGGTCAAGCACCAAGAAACTTTATTTACCCAACCAACAAGCTCGCAGAGGCAAAAAGAAAGAAAGAAAGAGTTATTTGCGATAGCTACCACCACGGAACCTCAGTGTCCTGAGGTCCGAGTTGTTTCAGGTCTGGTGGGAGAGCGCTTTTTCTGGTGTGTGTTGTTTCTGGTTTTTTATGGGCTTGTCTTATTGCATATTCAGTACTTTTCCAGGAACCGCTTTACCTAACCACTCCCACCAGCCAGTGGTGTTGTGCATGCCCAATACTGTTACTGGGAGGTCTCTAAGCCCCTCTGTCTTCCTGACCCTGGGCCTGGGCGCATGCGCAGGGGTTAGGTTAAGTTTCCTGAAAAAAAACAGGAAACCTCTGGCCTTGCGGTTCACAGGCTGCTCCTGAAAACAGGAAACCTCTTCCCTTGGGGTCCAACCAGTCCTCCAGTCGATGCAATCTTGTGGTCTCTAATGGTTGCTCCATCGATGTAGTGGTGGCAGCTGAGGGTCCCATGTTTCAGCAATGTTGAGACACAACACCCAACACTGTTTTAAAATGTCCGATGCAGCCTCTTACACCCATGAGAACAGACCAGCATCCGCCTGCCTACAACCTCCTTTCAGGGAGCTGTAGAGAGTGATGAGGTGTCCCTTCAGCCTCCTCTTCTCCAGGCTGAACACCCCCAGCTCCCTCAGCCGCTCCTCACAGGACTTGTGCTCCAGACTCTTCTCCAGCTTTGTTGCCCTCCTCTGGACACGCTCCAACATTTCTATGTTCGATCCACAAAGGGGCTGATTACTTCCTCTCCTTCATTCTGTTCTTCCAATCACTTTCCTCAGCTCCTTCTTCAGGGTCTTTATCATTATTGGGACCATTCCCAAATCCCTGTCTTTCTGTGAGTACTAATTCTGAACCATCTTCTTCCTCTCTTCCACATTTTAACCATCTTTTTCCAATACTATGTGCAGAACAGCACATTTTCAAATGTCCCCTCCTTCCTTTTCTAATACCAATATCATAGGGTGGGGTGCTTTCAACCCAAATTGTCTCTGCCATTCCGGATGGTTCTGCACTGTAAAAAAATAAATCAACATATGGCACTTCATCCCACTTTCCTTCCCTTCTACAAAACAACATCAATTGCAGTATAGTATTATACCTTAGGGTTCCATTTTTTGGCCATTTTTGGCCTTTTTTCCTCATTGTCAAGAATGTACATAGGCAACCAATGATTACAATACTCCTTAAGTTATTTATGAGTAAGTGGATCCCCTCCCGCCTTTTTCCAATATTTTAAAATACATCTTAAAGGAGATTGTGGAGGAATTCTGTCTCTCTCTTGCATGGAATTTCTTACACCCTCCCCTGTAGATAACTTACTCCCCATATCTTATAAAATACCTTTTGTACCAAGAACCAGTGTCATTATACAAAGGCAAAAACCATGATCCAAAAATCGTAACCTAATAAACAAAGCACATAATTCAAAATTACCAAACCAGTGGGTGGGACTCAAACCCACAATCGTCCCAAAGTGGACTCAAACTTCTATAACCACACTTCATTAAGCGTCTTTCCTTAGCCCAATCCTGCAGGGTTTTCACTAGAACTTATGGACAGTCATTTATTATTCTCAGAATTAAAGAATGCCTTTTACCTTCCCCAGGAGTCTTGCTCAAAGCTCTTTGGCCTGGGGATCGGAGATCCTTCCTGAGAATCCCTCGGTGTTGGCTGAAGGCCCTGAAATCCCACTGATCCATCAAGATTCAGAAGCAGTGTCCCATCTGGGTCACCAGAAACTGTCACCGAAAGCGTGGAATAAAAACCGCTGAACACGACTGCAGCATTACGAAGCCGGCATTCTTTATGACGGCCGGGTGCGGAGGGGAGCCCTCTCACCAACAGCGCACACCTCACTCGTGTGGCATGCTGATTTTATAGGATACAGTGGTGCACAGTAAACACATTCTCACACATAGTCATATCAAATTTTCTTAATCCCACCCTTTCCCAGTCATGCGCATTTTGTCTTCCAGTTGAGACGAAGGGTGGCTTTTAGACCACCACGGACCACCGACTCAACAGAAAGACCCCTCGATGTCCTTGTCTTTTGGCTCATGTTACAATTTTAACACGCTTCAAGGCCCCTTCACAATGCATCCTTGAGAACATCCTGGGCAACTGGGCAATAAACCGTCCTTACGGAACAGCTGAACAATAGTACCTGGTCAGGGACCTCATTCTTCGGATAGAACTCTGGTTAATGGTTATTATGGGCCTGCGTGGCCTTGGCCTGGGGCTTTACAAAGGACTTTAAACAGCTTTTAATAATACAGATTTCTGGTTTTACATTTGATTGTTTTATCTGAAATATCCTATGTGATATGACATATAGAAAGAAACATGTCAAAATCCAGTATTTTTATTAAATTTAGTTAGGGATTTTTAGTTCCTTTGTGTGAATGTTTGCTCCTGTTTGGTTTTGAAGGTGTTTTTTTTAATCCCCTCAGAAGAAAAATACTAAGGCACAAAGGATAGCTATTTGGTGAAAAATACACTGCTATTAAATCCTTCATTGACTAGTTCAATGCTGATGAGCAGTATTTGTTCAGTTTAACCCACAGTGTTTCCACAAAGGCATATGATGGATGAAATGGAGTACATCACATTCTGCTAAGTGTATATATAGAATTCCCATATTTTGATGGTTCAGCCATGGAAGGCACCTATTGAAATGGCTGTGAAGATTTTCAGGTAAGTATTTTCTCCATTGTTACGGTATGATCTGGTTCCATTTATCGAATACTTTTCCGGAAGCCTTGCCTTGATGAATATCACTGGGCTGTGGGGAAATGGGGTTTATGCAGCATTCAAACCTTCTTTAAATATATTTAATGAATTCTTATAGAATTTTAAAAAGAGTGGTTGGAAATAACTGCATGGGTTATCACTTCATGTTGTATTAATTCTATATGGAGGGGTTTTTTTTAACTTTCCTTGTAGCGCTGAGCCTCTCAAACTGTACTTTCCTTGTGTTGCTCCTATTTTGTTAATTTCTTTTAAAGTTGTGTTGCAATTGCAGCTGTGTATAAAGGAATGGAGGTTTTTATGCAAGCGTATGTTTTAGATAGTTGCTGGTTTTATAAAGGTGGATACCTTAATGTGTGAGACACCTAGTAGTCTACATCTTGCTATTTCATTTTATGTTCATCATCCTACTAGAGACTTACTGGATAAATACTACTATAAAAGCCGCCTAATTTGTAACCTTAGACCATCACAGCTGAGATCGCTAAAATACCATAAATCATTCTACCGAGTTATGTACATACCCCATCTTCAGTATCAACACAGAACAGAGTACAGCTTAATTTTCTTTTCACACAACCCATGCATAAGAACCAGCAAACACATCTAAACTAGAAGTGACATGACTGCATGTCATGGTTTAACCCCAGCCGGCAACTAAGCACCACACAGTCAGTTGCTCACTTCCGTCCGGTAGGATGGGGAGAGAATCAGAAGAGTTAAAATGAGAAAATTCATGGATGCAGATAAAGACACTTTAATAGGTAAAGCAAAAACCATACACGAAAGCAAAGCAAAACAACGAATTAGTTTCCTACTTCCCATGGGCAGGCAGGTGTTCAGCCATCTCCAGGAAAGCAGGGCTCCATCACGTGTGACAGTTACTTGGGAAGACAAAAAACAACACTCCAAACATCCTTTCTCTTCCCCCAGCTTTATATGCTGAGCATGACATCATATGGTCTGTTATATCCTTTAGGTCAGTTGGGATCAGCTGTCCCAGCCGTTTGGTCTCCCAGCTTCTTGTGTACCCCCAGCCTCCTCGCTGGTGGGGTGCTGTGAGAGGCAGACAAGGCTTTGACTCTGTAAGTACTGTTCAGCTGGAACTAAAACATCCCTGTGTTATCAACATTATTCTTATTCTAAATCCAAAAC
>NW_010240736.1:0-4550 GCF_000690775.1 Eurypyga helias | reverse complement strand
AGACTATAATTAAAGCGAAAAAGTAAAGGACATTATACATAAAAAATTAATGAACAACAAATGAAAATAATAAATACCAAGTAAAAGTTATGTAAATACTGTGGAAAATCGAAACAGAATGAGGCATTACAGTCATTATGTAACTTTAAAACACCCTGTAATGTTTGTTAATTAATCCAACATTACTGGAAGCAAAATCACACATAATTATCTACATTGTATTTTCCATCTTGGATGGAAATAAACTTGGCTTCCTTAAAAAATGTATCAGTGTGTCATATTTTTTTTTCTTTCTTCTCAGTACTAAATCTTTGAAAGAACAGAATTTTCCTATCTTCTTTGAAAGCTATTAATAAGTTGGAATGCTGTCCTTTTTTTTCCAAGATTCCTCACAGTTGTTTTTTTTTTATCCTGCGGTGGACTTCTTTATGTCATTCTTTGGTTCCCCTGGAAAGCTTTAAAGAACATTACACAGACAGCAGATGTCTCTCAAATGCTTCTTTACCTCCTTTAAACAAAAATTCTCAGGATGGAAATGTCATGTATTTGTAAACCGAGCTGCTCATCAAGCTTCTTATGTTGCTAAGTCCATATAAAGGAAATAATAAAGAAAAAAGTATATTTTGGAGTAAGTATCTTCCTTGGCTGTCATAGAGATTTCCTCTGCCTACATGGAAATTCTCAAGGGAAAAAAATGTTATGTTTTGTCTACCAAAAGGCTGAGGACTACTGCATTCATGTGTGTGTGTGAAAGAGAGGAGGGAAGATATAAGAGTAGGAGGAGAGAGGCTTAAATTTCTGCAATAGTAGCATGATCTATTTGGTATTCTCTCTTTCTGTGACCAAAGCAAGTCTGTGAAGAAGGTCTCCTATTACATGACAGAAAGTCTTATCTGTTCTAAAGGAATGTCGGGTTAATTCTGTGAGTCTTCTCTCCAAGCACATTCATTAGATTCTTCTTCTTCAGTAGTTTATCATTCTTTCACAGATAGTATTAGATCATTTACTTACAAATGGGATGCAACTACACTGGAGAAAATGAAGAATTTTCTTGATAGGAAGAAAGATCTAATCATGAATTTAGACTGAGCTGTGAAAAAATAATTCATTTTGCCACAAAAACTTTCCCATCAAACTTCTAAAATCACCTTTGATTTTGCTTAAATTGAAGTACTGATTTAATTTACGTTAAGCACAGAAATTTTTCATTTACTTTTTACATATATTTCAAGAAGATCCACGGTAAGCCTGCTCCTAGAAGGTAAACACATTGATCAGAAGTCACTCTCTCTGCAAGCAGAAGGCAGAAATATCTGATAGATCTTGAGTTTTAGTTCAGTAGTAGTTGAAACATTTCCCTTAAAAGCCAATCTTTATTCAACCCTTCCTGATGTATGCAAAATTTCACCATAAAGAAATAAAATCTTAACTTAGATCACCTAAATTTGAAGCTTATTGCTCTTTTACTAAAATCTTAAAAAAACAGATGTTTGGTTCCAGTAGGCATGGCATTTCATAAATGTTGCAACCATGTCATTCAGCAAACACACTGGAAGGAGACCTCTGTTTCTCTTAATTTTAAATATCTGTATCAGCTTTACAGCAACTTACTTGGAAAAAAACAAATTGGCAAGGTAGCCAATTAAATTTGCCCTTTAACAAAGTAATAAAGTCCTCTTAGTTACTCCCTTAAAGCACAGTTAAAGCACAAGTGGCTGATTGATCCCAACATTTAAAAATGCTGGATGAAAATCAGGCTCAGAAGCAAAATGTTGTTACTCTTTCAAATACAGATCTAACAAAGACCATCCCACTTGGATCCTGACATTTCTTGATTCTTCCATCAGTCAGGAGAGTTCTGATTTTTCATCAGTTAAGGCCGTTTCTTCTTAGGCTGTGAGGATATTGGAAAAGAAAACTTCTTGTAACTGGAAGAAACCTGGTTCCCACCCAAAGTATCCCAATAGCCTTCAAAGCTTGTGAAAGAGTTTAGCCATTCTGTTTCCAGAAAAAACTAGGTAGGTCTTAAATTACTCCAGAATTCTGGGATGTTTATTTACAGCACTCATTCTTTTTTAACATTGGTAAGTTAAAAAACAATTTGCAGGATATTATTAACAAGGTTAAGTTGCATTTTGATTTTAGAATATAATGCACTCAAATCAAACTCTTCTCAACTCTTAAGGTACAGGAGGCAAAATGAAGAGGGTTATAGATGTCTTCATGCATTCCAGTTTCTTTGATTTACAAAGTTGTAACAAAAAAAAAAAAAGTCATATCATGTCATGCTATACTTGCCAAGCTCTAATGAAAGGCTTGCCAGCCTGATGGAAGCTAAAAGCTAGGAGCTCCACAGACAGTCCACCAGGGTGATGTAAAGAACTTGGAACCTGTGGGTTTTTTCAGCAGTGATTTTTGAAGGGTTCTCCCACCCTCTTTTTTGTTTCCCTATTTCATAGTTGACAAGGAGGTCATAATTTTAGAGGAATCTTTTTGAAGGAACTACTCCTCCTCCATCCCAAGAAATGATGTTGTCTCTCTTCTATGGAGATGGCAAATTAGCACAAAATGCAGTCTTTGATTTTGCTTTTGTGAACATCTGAGAGACGATTACTTACAAGCACTCTGCATAGTCATGTGAAATGCCAGGTAGCTGCCGGGCTTCTCCGTACAAACACGACCAGCTACACTTGCTCACATACCCAGAATGAACACCGTTTGGGGGTAGTGTAACCCACAGCTCAAGGCTTGCGATTGGGCAACCCACCAATTCAAACATCCTGGCTGAAACAGAAGGTCAGGTACAAAGCTGCAAGGGTTACACAGTGAGGTTTGTCACACCTTGCCTAAGGGTGAGGCAGGCTGGAGCTGTTGGCAATTCAGTAGAGAAGCTGTTAGCAATTCAGAAGAAAGAACAAATGGTCTTGATGGGCAGCCAATCTCCAATTCTTCTCAATCAAGGGGACACTCTCCCATGCCAATTCAGGGATCATCACCCCTGGAATGGGTATGGGATGGGAAAGCATGAGCATTTCTCCCTCCAGGCATGAAAATCTAGTCTCCTTCTGTGGACAATTCCCAGTACACCCAGAAAACTGGGAAGAGTGGTTAGCTCTTGAAAGAGTTGTCAGCACTTGAGGGTCCTGCTCTGCGTGGATTTTCCAAGGTAATGCCTCTCTGGAACTTCCTTTTTTGTTCCCTACAGAAGACGACCTCTAGTACTACCCCGATGCAGCCCAAGATTAACAGTAGTTCAAGTTCCCCTTTTAAGTTGCCCTCCCCCTAACAGCATAAAGAAACTACACTGTAAGTAGTGTTCGTAGGACTGAATTGCAGTCCTTGCTCCTGGGTGCAGGTAACCTTTCAGAAATTACTCTTTGTTGATTTCACATTCAGTCTGATGCCTTCAGGCACAAGACAACACCTGGCTGGACTCAAACAGTGTTTTACTCAAGAAGCAGCCACATCTTATTTTTGTTTTGTGGACCATAAACTGGTCCACAAGACAAGACAAGCCTGCAGTAAAGTTGGAGGGCTTGTGAGTGATGGTGGTAACTGCAGCTACAGCCCGTGCACATTTTGGTTGCATTCTCTGTATGCTCAGAAGCAACTGAATTCTGAAGAAGAGTATTACTGGAATTGGTTCTTAGAGAAAACAATGTAACTGGCTTGTAATTTAGCCTGTTGGGGGAACAAAAATCTTGATAGTGTTTGTGTAAAGGCAGAATGGGAAGTGCACAAGATAAAACAGACCATGCAAGTTGCGTTAGAAAATATGTTGAGGAAAAGGTTGTTGTCAACCTCCCCAAGTTCTTGGAAAACAAAAGGAAATACCCTTGGAGCACTGACTGTTTTAAAGCAGCTGATCCCATATTTCCTGTGTGTGAAGCACACAACAGTCATTGCAAATTGGAAAACTGAAAGGCAGTAAAAACAAAGTTTGTGCTATTTGGACCCTGTTGTATGCCTTGTATCATGCATGGGATTGTGGTAGAAAGAAAAGGGTTAACAGTCACAAAAGCTCTAGGTTTTGAAACCGGGTGGGCTTGTGTGGTTCATGAGTGGGGGACTAGTGGGAATGGCCCCAGGGTCGGGAGCTTGTCCCCTCATCAGACCTTGACAGCACCAAACTGCTCTCAAACAATGATAGTAGACAAAAGATGTTAAATTTCTGCTTTCATATGTAAAGATAGGAGTAACAAATACTGACTCATCATTCACTGTAGTGGTTTCTTCTTTGTTATTATTTGATATGTAAGACCTGTCTTATTTCTCAAAAGGTGTCCTATCTTTGTGGATTTACCACCTAGCAGCCATTTCTGCGCAGACATGCAATAAACAAACATCTCAACTGAGCTCATGGATCTGCTTATTTCACTGCAGGTGAAGAACCCAGATCTGGGACAACAGGATCTCCAATGAAAAAAAATCGAGGCAGCAAAGAAATTAGAAAAAGAAATCCAGGAACTGAAGGAGCATGAAATTCCCAAATAACAGAACAAAACACTACCTTACTTAGAAGAGAGGAAGATCTTAGATCTTGTTTACAA
>NW_010240735.1:42922-48125 GCF_000690775.1 Eurypyga helias | reverse complement strand
CCTCTTCGTTGGGATGCAACATTGCAATTAAAACATTATTTCTACAAACATCTCTGAGCTTACTGCAAACTGTACTGCAAATATATTTAATGCTAATTCCAAGCTAAATTAACCAGGTGAACTGTAAAACGGAGTTGGGTGCAAAGGGGAGATTGTAACACTTGGTATTCTCTGACTACAACACACAGAAACCAAGGTGCATTTTAAGTGTATTTTCACCCTGGAAGTAACCAGCTCTTGCCTTGTTGCAGCCAAGCATATGTGTGGGCTTGTTGTGATGTAACTTTATTTACAGTTACTAAAAATCCCCAATCCACACGTAGCATAAAAGCCCAGGAAGGTATGTTCCCTTCTGCCAACCAACACGAGCGCGTTGGACGAGAACCCAGGTTCCGCTGAACAGCGCAGGACCGTGCTTTTCATGGTTAATCGCCACTGTCGGTGACCTCTGCACCTGACCGTAGCTTAACCGAGTATTTTAAATGGCCATACCCCGTAGGTTTTCAGCTGATAGTGTTCCCCTCTAGAAATGCAGGATTTCAGACATCTGGGACAGTAGTTGTTCTTTCTGTAGCCCAGACTCAAGAACACGTACCGCCGAGGGAGTTTAAACTAGTGGTGACGTCCCACCGCAGCGAGGGGACTGCACACGGTGACTGTTTCCGTGTTCCCTGCTCAATTTCATGGAAGTTTTCATGCTTCTAACACACAGACATGCCTTACTCCCAACCTGAGACCCACCTCCTCTTGTGCTTTTTGAAATTCCGATTCTTGGGAAGTTCTGCATTTAATAACATGTTTGAAGCGAAGACTTCAGTGGCAGCCAATGAAGTGGGTCTACACTTTACAATTTTCCATTTCCCAGTCCAGAGCTTTCGCTGCAGGCGGATGGTTGCTGTGATCAGCTGTGAAAGCTTTGAACAATACACTCCAACCATACTCTGGGCTGCCAACCGTACTACGGGCTGCATCGGAAGTGTGGCCAGCAGGTCGAGGGAGGGGATTCTGCCCCTCTACTCTGCTCTGGTGAGACCCCACCTGGAGTGCTGCGTCCAGCTGTGGAGCCCTCAACATCAGAAGGATATTGACCACTTGCATCAAGTCGAGAGGAGGCCACAAAGATGTTCAGAGGGCTGGAGCACCTCTGCTATGGGGACAGGCTGAGAGAGTTGGGCTTGTTCAGCCTGGAGAAGAGAAGGCTCCGGGGAGACCTTATTGCAGCCTTCCAGTACCTGAAGGGGCTACAAGGAAGCTGGGGGGGACTTTTTACAAGGGCCTGTAGTGACAGGACAAGGGGTAATGGGTACAAATTGAAAACAGGGAGGTTCAGATTAGATATCAGGAAGAAATTCTTCACAGAGAGGGTGGTGAGGCACTGGAACAGGTTGCCCAGAGAAGCTGTGGATGCCCCATCCCTGGAAGTGTTCAAGGCCAGGCTGGATGAGGCTTTGAGCAACCTGGTCTAGTGGAAGGTGTCCCTGCCCATGGCAGGGGGGTGGAGCTGGATGGTCTTTAAGGGCCCTTCCAACCCAAACCATTCTGTGATTCTATGATTCTCAGATTTCACGGAGGATCTTGGGGATCTCACAGCACATACAGAAATGGGCACTGCTAACTGTCTGAATAAATACAAATGTAAACCATGGCAAGTCTTTGCTTGGTACCAACTTTTCAGACCCAAATCTGGACACCCTTTGCATTGCTGCTGTAAGATATGACCATGGTACAGCCTCTTCTCCGGCTTCGTGGCATTATCATCAATGCAAAATCTTCCTTGAAGTTTGTCCACCTCAATCCATTCAGAATATTGCCCTGTTGTGAATTACCCCCAAAGGGATGCAAATTATCACAGAAGGGGTATCAAATATGCTAATCTCACTTCTCAAGTATCTTTTGGGGAATATATTTGAACTAGTGTGGAGGCATTGAGAGAGGGCCTCTGTAACCATTCCACTGGTATTTTGTCCAGGTTAACACCACAGTTAAATCTGCTATTTTCTCTTTGACTCTGTATGGGTCAGCATCCAGGTGCAGCTTCCACGCCCCTTCTCCAAGAGCTGAAAGAAGCATTTGCTATCATCTCCTTCTGAAAAAGTCACTTATGTGACTGCACTCAGCCCAGCCTCTGCTTCTCTTTTGATAATCCGAACTGATGGAGCTGTAAATACCTCAAGGTACTGTTGTGCCTCTTTTCTGTACTTTCTGGTTTTTGACCTTTAAGCATTTTTGGACTCCGGTATGGTAAGCATGATTGGGCTCGTAAACGCACGCACAGATTCATGGATTCTCTGATACAATTCAGGTTCTTGTGCCTATAGCCCCACTGGGACTCCTCTGCTTCCCCCTTCTACTCTTGGGAGCTTGCGTGCTGTCCAAAGCTGAAAAGACAAATCTCCTGCTTTTTAGATCTGTACCGATCACTCTCCTGTGATGTATGTGTCATAAACCAGATTACAGTCTTCCAAGTGTTCCTGTTAAAGAGCTGACTCTTGCTGAGGATGCTGCCTGATCTGAATTTCTGTGACTGTCACTCCACAGTCTCTGTAACAGAAAGGCAAGTAGCTACAAGGAAATGGGATCATCCTTTTCTCTGGCCAGAGAACCAAAATACATTCAGGCGCTGTTCTCCTATGATCCAGACTGAAAAATGGTACAAATGCATTTACTGGCAGAACCAAAGAAATAAAACATGCAGAGAAGTTCACCTACAACAATGGCTAAGAAGTGACAGGCACCCAGGAATACGCAAGAGCCCAAGAATGAAGTGGGGGATTAAGAGGGGTCACTGGCTGCAGATGCCAAAGACCATTTATTTCTAAATTACTCTTGGGGAGACGTGAACATACCATTCAGGCTCCCCTTAGAGGAGCACAAGGCAACAGTGCCTACCTCTTGTGCCAGTGGTACCATTAATCTCAGGTTGCAGGGAGAAAAGCATCCTAATTTTTTCATCACAGACGAGTTTTTCTCTTCTGAGGCGAGGAAGGCGGTGGCACTGCTCAGAGCTCAGCCTTGGCATTTACAGCCGAGTAAGGTGAACAAATGGAACGGATGCCTGCTTATTTTTGGGTCTGTACTGGCCTCCCTCTAGGTAGCAAACGCAGTACAATGTCCTTTAGGGACTGAAGGCACTCTTCTTCAGTCGGCACCTGCTTATTTATATTATTTTTAGCTCAGAATGACTAAAAAACATTCTCAAAACTTGTTTAAAAACCTACTTGAGGACTTCCATTGGCCTGTTTTGAAATGATTCATAAATAAGAAATGGAGTAACAGAAAACCTAAACAATTAGAGAGCAGAAGAAGCCAGCTCTGGTAAAACAGCATTTGACTATTAAAATACTGTGAGGCCTCAGCAAGGTGTAAATGCTTTTTTTTAACCATAAAGGAACAGACTGCAAACTACTTTAAGATTAGTCTGAGCCTTGTGGCAAGGTGAGACAGGGACACCGGAAGACAAACACCCAGTTTGGGTAGGGGGATGTGAGGGTCGCTTAATCTGTCTCATACAGCCCTCTGGCATGGGCTCAGTGAATGCCTCAGGAACAATTAAAGAAACACAACTGGTATTTTCAGTGGCTACAGCCACTGGGCCAGTCAGTGGGTTCTTCAGCCTCCTCTGCAAACCCTTGTCCGGGTGATCGAGACCCATATGAAAGCAACCAGTGCCCTTCTGCTGCAGTGGCACTTAGGAAAGCAAAAAGGAAGAGGGGAAAAAAACAAAGTCCCCCTTGTTCTGCTTCTAAATCTTGGAGAAGAATGTCTTGCAGGTTCTTAGGCCCCAGAGTGTTTCTGGATGCTTTTCCCATATCCGGGGGGGACTGGAATAAGAATATCTAGTGATTCATCAACGAATTTTACATAACAAGTCTTGGGCGAATTGATAAAATATCTAGAGATATTTATCTGCTTGTCTGCAGATGCCTCTAGCATCTCTGAAGCAATGCTGCTCACAGACAACTCTGCGACCATCTCTGTTCAGATCATCTTTGAGAGGGAGAAAACGCATAAAGCATATGCTAAAGCATATGGCTAAAGCTTTAGCATATGGCTAAAACATAAAGAAAAAAACAAACCCAAAAGCAATACACTTCCCCAAATTCTTTCTCAAATTCCCCAGTGGTGGGGGAGTGGGGGTGTGTCCAGAAAGCAAGGGTGTCTCCTTCATCGGTGGGGTGAGATGGGAAGAATCTACAGATGGGCCTGAGAGGTGCTTTGTTTTTCATAGAATGTTTCATCGTGTTTGAGATGCATTTCTATTAAAAGGGAAATTCTGCTGTAAAATGTTGTGATGTTGTGGATGCCCCATCCCTGGATGTCTTCAAGGCCAGGCTGGATGAGGCTTTGAGCAACCTGGTCTAGTGGAAGGTGTCCCTGCCCATGGCAGGGGGGTTGGAACTAGATGGTCTCTCAGGTCCCTTCCAACCCAAACCATTCTATGATTCTATGATTCTATGAAAATACAGAAAACTGAATTAGTGTATTAGAAAGCTGAACACGCTGCCTATGCAGGCCCAGGTGATGACTCGGTCGCTGCTGTAAGGTCACAGCTTCCAGCACTGAGGTGGGAGCTGGAGCGCAGAACGGGAGGCGGGAGATCGGGAGTTGCTACAAGGCTTCTGTATCCCAGGCTTGGAAAAGATGGAGGAACCAGCCACCGATTCACCCAGGAGCTGAGACGCCCCATTCAGGGCTCAGCACTGCCATGCTCTGCTGAGGGCTGAAGCGGCGAAGAGGGACGAGCCAGCGCAAGGAGCAGCACAGGCATCGTTGGGTGCCAGCATGTAGCAACATGGGAAAAATGGCTCCCATGGGAAAAACCTTGTACAACTGTTTCCGATGTGCTTTAGGAAGGAGTAACCCTTTTCATCTACTTTGTTAGGGTTTTCTTTCTTGTTGTAGTTTAGGCCCAGCTGGCAACTCAGCACCACACAGCCACTCGCTCGCTCCTGCCCCAGTGGGATGGGGAGGACAAAATATTAGGACAGACTATTGGGTTGAAACAAGGACAGGGCAGGATCATTCACCCATTATGGTCACGGGCAAAACAGACCCAACTTGGGGAAAAAAACAAGTCCTCCATCCAATTCTCCAACATCAGTCTTTCCCAGGGCTGCAGTTCTTCACCAACCGCTCCAGTGTGGGTCCCTCCCATGGGATGCCATCCTTCAGGAGCAGCCTGCTCCAGCCTGGGCTGGCCATG
>NW_010240735.1:16116-42787 GCF_000690775.1 Eurypyga helias | reverse complement strand
CCCTCCTCCTGCCTTTCCTCACTGACCTGGGTGTCTGCCTGGCTGCCTCTCTCACATCCCACTCCTCTTTCTCCACTGCAGGTTCTCAGCAGGTTTTTTCCCTCTCTTAACTACGTTACCCCAGAGATACTACCACTGTCACTGACTGTCCCAGCCTTGGCCAGAGGTGGGTCCAACTTGGAGCTGGGAAAGCTTCCAGCAGCTTCTTACAGGAGCCAGCCCTGTAGCCCCTCTCCTGCTACCAAATCCCCACCACAAAAACCCAACACATTTCCTCCCTTTAGTAAGTTTGCTAGGCACCCAGCTCACCTTCGTAAGCGGAGAACATGAGCGCTCTGAAAATCAGAGAGTTTGGCTGCTGGTAGAATCTCAGCCAGGTATTTTTTATAGTAAACCTCTTAAATTTGAAGCCAGGTGCTGATAGCTGCTGTTCAAGCCCCATCTTACAGATCCTTGGAAGTGAGAAGCCCTTTGCAGTGTATTTGCTCAACAGCTCTAACAGCTGTTACCCACAATCTTTTCTGTAGAGGGACCAAGTTTAGACCTGAGGTTTTAAACCCATCAGACCTGAGGTTTTAACCCCATCATGAATCATAGAATCATAGAATCACAGAATGGTTTGGGTTGGAAGGGGGCTTAAAGATCATCTAGTTCCAACCCCCCTGCCATGGGCAGGGACACCTTCCACTAGACCAGGTTGCTCAAAGCCTCATCCAGCCTGGCCTTGAAGACATCCAGGGATGGGGCATCCACAGCTTCTCTGGGCAACCTGTGCCAGTGCCTCACCACCCTCTCCGGGAAGAACTTCTTCCTGATATCTAATCTAAATGAGATATGGTATCCCACTCTGCAGAGGCACAGCGTTAATACTGATTGAAACTGCAGCATGTGAATGCTGTGGACTTCATGTGTTAAGGCACGGGAAGGGGAACTGATGCACAGGCTGTGGCCATCGGGACTTGTCAGGACGGTTGAGCCGCGCTGGCCCCAGGGTGACTTGCAGGGCTGCAGCCCGTGCCTGCGAGCACCTCTTTGTACAAAACTAACATAACTGGAGCATAACCACAGCAGCACAAGACACAGCTGGTGTGTTTGTCCTTCCTCTGGAAGAGATCCGACTGCCCTGGGAACACACAGCTCAGGGGCAGGTCAGGACACATAGATAAAGACACATTTTCAAGACTTCCGGAAGATGTGTGAATTAAGAATGGGTAAGGCACAGTGTGCTCCTCTTATCCATGTTATGTCTCACCCTTATTCTCCAGAGTAATGCCAGTGAAACAAATGTGAAATGCCGTGAGCCAGCGCTGGGGCAGAGAGCATCCTGCCGAGGGTGGTGGGGACCAGAGACAGGGCAAGGCTGAGCAGGACGGGGCAGGGAGCAGGCATGCCTGTGGTGTGAGAGCCACACCATCACCCTGGATTGGGGCCATGCATCGCTTTTTGGTCAACAGAGAGGGGCTTCTCCAAAGAGCCACCTGAAGCAGTAAAATTAGGTGTCAGAGACTTCTCCCTTGACTAGCTGTAGGGGAGCAGAGACATCATTCAGCTTAAATCATGCTTTTTATTGCAAAGCAAATCTTCACAGTCCTAAGCAGGGAACCTTCTAGTCCTTCTAATTCTCCGAGTAGGCCTCTTCTCAGCCATCTTCTACATACTTCTGGCTGAACAAGTGTTTTCAGTGCTTGACTACAAAACAGGCATTCCAAAATAACAGCAGTGGGATGATGCAAAACCCTTTCCCTGCTGAAAGGTCTCAGCCTGGGCACAGAAATCCCAAACTCACTTCACTCCCCTGTCTGAGACAAGCAGAACAGGCAGCTCAGGAGAAAGGATGGGCTCCAGCACAGTATGGATCAGGGAAACGTGAGTTCCCAAACTGCAAACAGCTTATGTGAACTAATACTTAACAGATCAGAAGGAGAGTAAAGTTTATTTTACAACAAATTAATGGTTGAGGAACTCCTTTAGGAGAGAGAAGAACTGGATTCCAGCATTTGAGCGCATGGCAGGGGGGTTGGAACTAGACGATCTTTAAGGTCCCTTCCAGCCCAAACCATTCTGTGATTCTATATCTCCCGCACTAAATATAATCAAAAACCTACTTTAACTCAGGTGATTTTCAGATTTCTCCTTTCCTCTCATCTGCATCGTAACTGCTACAACACTAAGCACAATGTATGTTACTAGCAGCACAGGCCAATGCAAACAATCCAATTACTTCAGTGCTTTTTGAACTGGGCCTACGATCATGCTAGATCTGAAAGCATTTCCATACCACTTTCCAGTTCTGTCAAGGGTTTTTCCCTGAGTTACTATTCATGGGATGAGATCTTTGATGAACTGAAACACATCCAAATGTTGTTATTCCAGTCCAGACCCCAAGGGCCTTTAGGCAAAACCCGCAAAGGGGCACAGGCAACGAAGCGTACTGAGTAATTGCCTTCACAGCCAGGTCTTTAAGGTGTCCAAATGTTTGGGCTGTGGTTTTCCAAGGGCTTTCCTCACACAACTCTTCTGTCTAGACTTTGGAGATCCTGTTCCCAGAGGCAATTTACCACACCTCATGTGCTGAAGTCCTTCTGTGGCTCCTATCCCCAGCTGCCCTTAAAATGAGAAGCATTTAGATGCATTTAGATAACCACTGAGGCTTTGAGTCTCAGAGCTCTCCAAAGGCAGACACAGAACATTACTGCAGACACATAACAGGCAATAAATGAGCACCCAAGAACTGGGCTCTGCAGAAGCAGAAGTAATTTCAGCAGCTATACATGCTTCCATTAACAATTTAATCAAGCGTTAAGGGATTTGGATCCCAGAGATATAGATGTTCCTGTCCTGTTCCCAGCTCTCAGCCACTGAGTAGCAGCACATCAGCACAGAAAGGCACATCACAGGCCTTCAAAACGGTCTGGGGCCACCTTGTTCATATTCATTGAAAATAGTATTACAAGGATATAATGTCATTACTGAAATTCCAGGGGATGGAATTGGACCATGTCTATACACTGTGCTGAGATGGGATACTGCAGCACATGCAAACACGATGTTCAGGTGTGTGGTACAGATGGGACCCTCTTCTCAACCTTCTCCTTATCCTCTCCTCCTCCCCACCCTACATTATCACCCTGTTATGCACAGAAATCCTAGGAGAGGCCTGCAGCACTGCTGCCACGGATCTCCACATGAGCTGAAGCAAGTGCTGCACTCCTGAGGCTGATGGTGATCCTGGGTCTCTGCTCCACCACGGTACAGCCAGAGGAAAAGGGGCAGGGTGGTTGGGTCTTGGGGGTTAATGATGCATGCGAAAACTGCCTGCAACAGCAGCAGGCTTTTCTGGAAAACGGTTCAAAATTGAGAGCCTTGCCCGACCACGTCTTGTGTGTATTACCAGGCTAGTTAGCTTAAGATTTTTTTTGCTAAGCTATTTTTACTTTGCAGATGAAGCTGGAAAGAGGAAGCATAGTCCTAACAAACTCTGTTCATGTTTAGTCAGTTGTTATTTCCTCTGTCTTCCAAAATACAAATAAATGAATAAAAATGGTCCTACAGTGTCAGAGTTTGTATCTTTCAAAATCTAAGCTGAATGTACTACTTTTAGGCTCTAATGTAGCCCAAGAAACACCAAGATTATCAAAGCAAACTAGGTTACTCAGACTGTCGCTATGTAGGACTGCAGCTTCTGCTGATGGAATATGCAATGCAGAAACTGCATCAATGTATTTTTTTCTCTGGCATGTTAATATAGCTACACCATTTCAGAAGACAGATTCATTTTGTGTTCCTCCTACAGCTGCCTTTACTGGGAGCAAAACATTATCAGTTGTTCTGTTTCTCCCTCTTCTCCCAATCAATCTTTGAAGGGTTATTATCTCCTTCCAGCTTGTCATACATATAACGAAGCACTCAAACCCAAAGCATGTGAGTCCCTGATTGGTATGTGGGAAAGACCATTTTTTGTCTCCACTCTAGCCTTTTTTATCGTGTTTCTCACAAAGGTCCACTGGGCTGACCCACTGGAAAAATGCAGGATTGGAGCATGCACTACCACAACCCAATACTGCAGGTATGCATGGGTTTTACCATGTTTTGCTGAGTATCAGGAAGAGATTACCCACAGAATTATAATGGATTGATACTCATGGATCTGGGCTTCAGGCTGACGGGATACGGACCTGAACCCTTCAACACTGTCAAGATTCACTGCTGCAAAGCAGAAACCAATATTTTCTGCAGGGAGGCAAATAAAACCCAAAAAAGACACCGGGGATAAAGCATCAGTTGCAGAGCAGGAACGATGCAGAAACACAAGAAAAAAAAACTTATACACTATCCCAGAGCAAATCTTCACAGCAAAAGCCCTTCAGCCCTTTGCCCCCACAGATGCTGAGTCTGACACAGCTGCACCCTTAAGCACGCCTGCCGTGTAAGGTAGAAGTATCCCACCTAGGAAAACTGCCTCCAGCCACCTGGCTTCAGCTTGCCGGAGGGTCCCAAGGCTGTGGGCAGCATCCACAGCCGTGGGTTTATAGGTTTCAGCAGCAGCTGAGCCACAGGGCTGAGCATCTGGAAAGGATAATCTCAAGGACCACCAAAGACCAGAGTCTCAGTGATGATTTAGATCCAGGTCTCAAGTTCTCCACATGTAAACACATGAGATGTCCCCACCTCAGAGGCACACTATGAGGATAAACACGACCGAGGATTGCGACTATTTCAGATACTGCTGCAGTGGGACTCACGCAGCTAGGAAGAACTGGGGAGAACTGCCAAACCTCATGGATGTTTACTGCTTATGCCTCTGCTCAGAAGCTTTAATGCTGTGAACATGTATGCATATAGACACATGGGGAGGCTTATAAGCAGCTGTGAGTTCTTTGCATAAAGAAGAAATATTTAAAGGGCCAAGAAATCTAATTTCTCCCCTTTACAGGGAAAATTCACAACTTGCACAGGCTGAAGTGGGATCACAGAAGAGTCTCTGTCTTTCCCAGACCTCCAAGGACAGTGACTAGCTCTTACATTATTATTAAGGACTAAGTTACCCTGTCTTGCAGGTATTTTTAACCACTGCACCAATCCTCATTTGAAGCATATGCAAAAGAAATATATAAAAATTTCAGAGTTGACCTTGAATTATCAATACCAGTTCTCTGCAACTGTGTGAGACAGGTTAATGACACCAGAGAACACACTGCGGACTATGATAAAGCAAGACCCACAGTAAAAAAACCAAAAGCTACAGTCAGCACAGCCAAGATGGATGGGAAAAGAAAAGCCACACTGCTTCTCCTCAAACATCCATCTGGCAGGGTCTACCTCTAAAAAAAACTTTCAACCTGAAAAGTTAATCTCTATATTCACATTTGTGGGGAATTAGTCATTAACTAGCAGGAAATGAATCGATTTTCAATCTCAGCTTTTCTCTGATTAAATTTGGACAATAAGTAACTTAATTGAGCTGTGGTAGTGCTATAGGTCAATACACTAACAGATCAGTTATTACTCAGTGCTAACAAAAAAAATCTTCAGAGAATTGTCATCAAACCAATTAGTATTGCTAGTGCATAACACCACAACTACTGCTGATTAAATGTTATTTCTCTTTGATCTTCCTTAACTGAGCAGCAGCACTGGAACACTTTATTTATATTAAGTTTGGCACAGTCTTCCACTACCCCAAGGTCAGCGATAGCACAGGGCTATGACAATGTCAGGATCCTGCTGTGCTGTAGCTATACCCCAGCCTAATTACAACATCCTTTTTCTTGACACCATGTTATCTCTTTAGGAATCTGGGAACAGAGCAGATGGAGAATACACTGATCTGGGACATATTTTTTTTTTTGTTCCCTCCTTTTTTTTTCCCCCCAGTAAAGATCATCTGACTCCTTTTTATTTCTGAAAAAGCCTTTATTTTCCCAGTGGGTTTTGGCTCCAAAGGTTCAGAGTATTAACTTGAATGCTGCGCCTGCTGTGTTGTGAAGTCCTTAGTGCAAATTTCCCAAAAGAATGGGACTATAGAAGCATCAGAAAGTGCTATTTCTAGCCAAAAAGGGATTTGAAACACGAATCACTAAAGTCTGACACAGCCATCTTATGAATATACAGATGGAACTGCAGAAAAAATTCCCGTGCCTGAAATATCTGTCTCATATACTTATGTAATATGTCCTCCTAAAATTCTTATACATACGGAGTTGGCACAGCCCAGTACTGCAGAAAGGAAACGGCAGAAAGAGAAGGAAAATGACTGTAGCTGGGAGTATCAGAGAACTGAGGATTTGAACCTCAAGATCTCAGTGGCTGCTGAACTACAAAATTCCTTTTCTTGATATTGAGTGCGTAACCTGTTAATTCAGGAGTTACCAACAAACAGCTTTAACTTTTGGGGAGAACTATCAATTCCCTTACAAGCACAGCTTTCTCCAGTGAGCTGGGAATTGGTTGTGAGGTATTTTTTCCGGTTCATAAAACCTTTGGCCATAGAGCAGTCCATAAAACTTTCCATCCCAGGAGGGAAGCTACAACCTGAAGTCCAGAAAGACCAAAGGAGTGGAAAAAGAGGAAAGTTGTATGGTACCATGAGCACCTTGAGAGAACTTGGTCTGCTAAGAAAAGCATTGAGTATTCAAGGAGAGAAAATGGGATGGGCTGACAGCTCCCAAAATCAGTGTGCCCTGCTGCTCGCTGCCATCACAGGCTAGAAAAGGGAACCCCAGCCTGCACCTCCAGGCACCTCGGTCCCAACAGGAACACATGTAACAGGACAAGTAACCAGACCCCAACCACTCTAGGACCACCGGTGTGCAGCAGCGTGCACTTCATCCCTCAGCACCCAACCGACCCCAGGCACTGGACTGGGAGTGATTATGTTCTGTGTTGGACCCAGAACATTTAACAACACCTACGAGTTAGGCAGAGTTAATGACACAGAGTACCTGGGAATCCACCTGGGTAAATCCTGACATCTCTCTGCTTGGAGACCACACATCTGCCTCTAAATTCCTGTGGCACAAACAGGTATCTGATCAGAGTTGGTAATGGGAGAGTAAGATAATAATGTATATATATATATACAAGTATACAAAAGGAGTTGACTAAATCAATTCTTGCTGATTTAGTCTTGGAGGGCAACACTCGAGCTCACTGACATTTAAAAAACCCAGTTTTATTTATGTGAAGTGTTGTGCACGTGTGTGGTTCCATGTAACAGTATTATTATTGCTGTTATTGATAGTCATGATATCCAGGAATCCAGGTTGACCAGCATTTGGATAAAACCTACACCTCAATATAGAAGAAAAAGAAAGTAGAAAGAAGCAAAAGTCAGTGCAAGGAGCATGAAAGACCCTTCTTTGTGACTTGAATCCAAATGATTTTGCAAAAGGTGGGAAAGGAGAAAGGAATGACAGAACCCATTGTGTCACCTTCTGGGAATTCAGAAGATGCATAGGCAGGTCTGGAATAAACCCCAGGTATTCCAACAATGACAGCTCTTGGGTACACTGTATCCTTGTCTATTAGCTCCACAGATCAACTCCCCTAAGGGGAAGGGATCTTGAACAAAGGCTTTCAAAGGATGAGTGGAAGGCTGCAAAAGAACATTACATTCCTGTTCCTTGTCTAAAATGGTGCAAGAAGGGAAAATCCTCATCATACACAAATTGGGTTTTTTCCATCAGTTACATTCTCTGGCAGTTGTAGAAAGAAACGTAAAAATATTCTGTTGGGCCACCTGGATCGCCGCTTTTGCACAGAGCTGCCATCTCCCTGGATATGCTGCGGCTGTGCCAGTACCGACTGTGCTCATGAGCCAGTGCAGTCGAAATGTGGATATTGATTCTAGTGATACTCAGTATTAGATGGTTCCCAAAGGTGTCTCCTTATTAGGTAATTTGCCAGCTAAAGGCGACAGTATCATCCCACAGAGTAGACCTTCTCCCCAGTTTCATCCCTCCTACTCCAATCAACTCAGGGGATACACACTTGTATTAGATTAAGTGAAACGGATGTTTGGAGGGGGAAAATTACCTCCAGGTTCTGCTTCTTCAGTACTGTAACTCTGAATGAACACCTTCCAGTGAGTTTCTGCGGCTTTATCCACTCTTCAAGGTATCATGATCACAAGGGCTCATTTTACAAAAACCCCTAAACCTATTAGTATAAACTGGAACACGCTGCTTGCAATTTAAAGCACTGCAAGCGAGGGCAGGGGGCAGGGTTGCCTTCTCTCCGGCATTTGCCTGCTGAAGTAACTTAAATCCTTCAGCACATGGTAGCTCTGAATTTCAGCTCCATTTTGCCTTAAGAAAACCACCACTGATGCAAAAAGCTACAAGAGGTAGAGCAGCCCTTTCAGGTACAGATGAATCAACCAGCTAAGAGCTTACCTGGTACTTGGTTCCTGTAAGATCTTATAATTCATACACTTAGTATATAAATGACAGCACTAGAACACAGTAAGACCATACAAAAGGATGGTGTAAAAAAAATTCTAAAATCTGCAGAGAATGAGTTACCTTTAATTAAAATTTATATTTATCTAAAAAGGTGGACAAAACTATACTAACAGAAAAGATGCATCGATAGGCATGCTTAGAAGAAAGCTACTATCCATGCCCATTCTTCCAACACCAGGATATCACATTGCACACGCTATTTGACACCATCATAACGACTGAGGTTTCAATTATATAATTAGAAGTCAGCTGAAAAGAACACACAATAAAAAGTGCTTAAACAATACATTTCTCTAATGTTGATTCCTTGCTGCTTTATTTAGCACACAAGCTCAGTGCAGCTACATGCTCTTCTTTGGGTTGTTACTCTCTGTGCACCAGACCAACTGAAGGGACCCCTAACCTTTAGCTGCATAGAAAATCCTGAGAATGACATATGTAAAACCATGTCTTCACTGTAGTGATGAATGCAATTTCATTTCAAAACAAGATCTATTTGAATTCTTCCCCTCAGCTACAAAAAAAAATTCTCTAAAAACCTGAAAGCCCAACTAAATCCACTTGCAAGGAGCAAAATACAAGGTCTATTTATAGACACAGCAAAGCACAACTACAGGGATGTATCAAAATCAATGTTTCCCATTAATAAACATTACCTCAAAAATACACTCAAAAATGTAGACTGATGCAATCTGAACTGCCCAGCAGTGTAATTATGGTAACTAGCTCACACTGGGGAACAACTGTTGCTTTTCCACACTGAGTAATGAATATGAGTAATAGATTTGACTTTTTCCCCCAAGTATTCTGGTAAACATGTTAAATAAATCAGGTTGTAGGCTTTCATGAATACACAAAACCATCTACTCAGTCGTTAGCAAGCATGCAACAATACAATAACAATAATAATGGCAAAAAAGGAGTTCAGTATTGGGGTGAGAATTTGAAGGAGGATTAGTCATATATGCCTCCAGGTAAGTTAGCTCCCTGATCTTATGAGAGCAACAGATCACATCATCTTTAATATTCCTGTACCCTAGAGTCAATAAAAATAAATAAAAAGCCTTATTGACATTAATGGTTGAACAATAAATTATGTAATCATGACCAAACTTTTATGCCACCAACTGCTTTCCAGTAGGATGCTGGTTTATGCTTGCCAAGAGGGATCCTCCCAGGAACGCTGTTCTTGGTGATGCCAGTTCCCAAAATGTCCTTTTAACGTTTACAGTTGGGAGATACAGCCCAACTCCTGACATCCCATGTCTCCTCTATGAGTTGACTGCATATAATTCTCTCTTACAGACAAGTTATTTCTAGAGGAACAGACATGGCACACATTTCACACTTACTTGATAGCCCCATATTTCACACCAGATATAATTAAGGATGAAAAATAATGAGCTAATTCTAGTAAGATGTTAAATTCTCAAAGAAAAACAAAACAAAGTTATAAGAAGATGCGAATAAAGCAAGAAACCATTCTCTTGATTGGTAGCTATTATCACAGAAGTAACAGGAAAGCATCTTTTCCAGCATGGGGGCTTTTCTGAACTTGTTCTCCTATTGCATTCATTTCTCAACAAACTCCTGGCTGAAAGGGTCTTCTTGATGGTCAAAGGATTTTCAAGCCTCTAAAACACTTCATAAATCATCTGCAAGAGGCACTCAATAAACAACCGCTCTCTTAAGGCAGCTGTCTCTAGAATGCAACTACTTTCACAGAGACTCCATGAGGCCTCTTATTTAAAAACATACGACAGAGTCGGCATTTCGTCTGTTTTAGAACTCATGTTCTCATAAAACAGGGCAAGCCCCCCTTCTCATAGTGAGAGATCTTTATGGAGGGGTGGCAGCATCTTCATAACTAAGGTTACGACGAGATCTCCTTGTAAAGAAGTCTCAAAATTCTTTGCATCTTTCCCCAGTGACAGCCAAATACCTAAGGGTGATAATATTGCCCAGGCAAAGCCCTTCAACAAAACAGCCAGGGAATTCAGTCTCTGAGGGTGTAACAAATACTCACTGAACAAGAAACATGGGATAATTGTATATAAATCCTGTTAAACAACAGGAGAGAAGAAACTTGAAATATGCCTTAGACAGGACATGTCTAAAGAAAAATAATAGCCTACCAAGCTAATGGGCGCCAGTGCCTTTTAGTGCTGTCAAAATGCAGAGAAGCTTATCTTCCAGGCTGGAATCTAGGGTCCAACTGGCATTTCTTCCTGCACCTGGGATGGAGCCCAGAGGATACCTAGCCCAGCTGCCAGGGCAGATTTAGCAGCAGAATCTGCTATGACCCTGGGCAGAGACAGCTCATGAGGAAGAAGGCAAAATCCTCAACCGCAGCACCTCTCACACTGAACATTTTAAGCACTCACCCAAGCAAACACCATCAGAAGTTACCAGCAGGGTTTTGGGTTGTCTGAGTACACTGGAGAGAGAATTCAGGAAGCACCGAAACCTGCAAAGCTCAGTCAGAAACTGCTTTGAGGTAGTTCTGGTTTTCCTTTCTTACACAAATGTCAGCAAGAGTCCCTACCTCTCCTAGCTCCAGCTAGAGTGTGAGGAGACCACCAACTCTTAGGAATCTCCCAGAGCAAAATGGTATTTTCAAAGAAGTCTGCCAGTTGGAGACTCCCTGTGTCAAGGTTCTGGCTCTCTTCATTTGGGGAACAGTGAGAGTATACTCAAAGCAAGCACAGAAGGAGGTAGACTTTTCACAGCTGTCCAGGTTTTTTCCTGAAGAAACCTATCTAAATTCAATCTAAAGAAAGCCCTGCTGGCAGAGAAAGGAGGTTTTAAATTTAACAGGTTCTACCTGCTGTCAGTATCAATACTTCTTCCTCCAGCCTCACCCCAAACAATGTAAGAATATTCTATCTGGCTTCTCTTACTCACTAGACTTCTGACCGCCCGTCAGCTGTGGGTAGTCCTGACATCTAATCGGTACCACAGCACCTACACTTGTTATCTGTGGATATATTATCTTTGTTCTGCTAGCACTGTTTGCTGAAAAAATATTTTTGCCAGCCGAAGTATTTAAATGGTCTGTCACGTTTAGTTTAACAGCCAGCCCGATTCAAACCTCACTGCTTCATTGTTGTTCATCAACGGAAAAAGATGCTGCATCTTGATGAGGTGATATATCCCCTGACAGGTTATATATCCCCACAGCAGGCTTGACCTGAATCCCATTCCAGGTGAGCACTTTGCAGTTTTGTGGGTTATGAAGGATTGCTGACTACAGGCTGAATAGTGAACAGCTCAGTGAAGAGCAAGATGTTATTCTCAACTGAAATACAAAGTGCTGTTTCCTCATGCTGTCTTTAACTGACGACATACCTATAACCTTTCCAGATTCACCAATGAACCAGCCTGTCCTGCTGCATTCCCAGTAAAATGCATAAATGTCTGCTATCGACAACAGGCTATTCTAACGGCTAATCTGCAACGGCAGGGAGAGAAAGGGCTGCTGTGGCGCTCGAGCTTGAACGCGATGCAGATTTGAGGTCACAATATCCTGTGTTTGAGACCTGTCATGAGGCAGAAATACAAGTGAAGCTGTCACAGCAATACACTGACAGGCCACTTCACCGTGCTGATGAAGTGAATAAAATCCAAACAACTGCAGTGCCAAGGGAAAAAAGCTGAGTTTTTCCTACCCTGAGTACATAAATAGGAAAGATATGGGCCTGTTGTCCTATGAGCACAGTTCTCTGAGATGTCAGTCTAAAACAATGACTGACCTGTGCTATATTTATAGAGTGGCAGAACACATTGACTTTTCAACTGAAATGTATCCTTGGGTATTTCTATTGCTGCAGCAGAGCTGACTGTTTTCACAGGAGGGCAATGTACATTTTCTAGTCACAGCAAACTAGTTTGTGCTTTTTCCTTTGACAGGTATCAGCACTCCCATTGCCTCAGGGGAGGTAACAATCTATAGATTTAGCTAGCTGTACCAATTTGTAAGATGTGTGGTTAATAACAGGTTTTCAATTTTAAAAAGAGCTGTTTTCACACCTATAGAAATCTGAGTGATCCCAAAGTGCTTTGCTAGCATCAGACTAATCCCACAACCTACCCACATGGGTGGACACCAGAGTACCAGCAATGCAAGGCAAGAAAACAAAAGAGCCCAAAATATCACCTCATCAATTTTTGAGCCCATTACTTTTTTTGGTCCATTTTTTTTTTTGGCTAAAGACTTTTGGGTGGAGATCAATGGGAACATTTCCTTTAAGTAGCTTTCAGGAAAACTCAAATTCCCAAATAAAGAGCCACCCTGCCTTGGCAGACTGAGTCCCCCGGGAAGCAGAGCAAGTCTGACATGTACCGAGAGCACCAGAGTGGCTGCCCGCGCACTGCAGAGTCAATCTGCACATGTACAACATGCCCAGGGCCGACACCAGAAGATGCAAAGCTCACTGTTTCCGTGCAAATCGGTTACACAACATAGAGACGTTAAGTTATGCAACATACAGACAGTACGAGGTGTCGACCTGTTATTCACACTGCGTGGTGCAGGAGCACGTAACTCTCCCCAGGACGACTACCAAGAAGTTCAGACACAACTATGAGAAACAGCATTTTTGAATTCTGGATATTGGCAAGAATTAGCACAGCTGAATCATCTACAGCTTTTGAGCCATGAGAGCAAACAGTGCACTACTGAGAGGGCAGGCAAATTTCTGGCTGCTCCAAAAAGCCCAGGAATTGCAGTTTCCACGTAAAGCAGGTGACATCTTGGTTTCTGAATCCCTTGGATTGTGAATCTGATCTTCTTCCAAATTGTCCATGGAAAAGTTGGGGTTTGCTTTTAGGCATTAGATACAAATGCCAAGGCCAACCGATGAGCTAAGATGAGGCTTTTATGTCTGTGTCATGTGTCTGAACAAGTCCCAACCATCTACGTGAAGTTAGTCATTCACATTTGAATACTGCATCATTCGTTGCTTTCCACTGCACTTTTAAAGCCAGGTTTTCAGCTTTACTTAAAGATTGTCCAAAGCTGAGAGAGAGAATGAAGCATGAAGGACCTAGTAGGAGCTTCCACAGCGGGGGGCCAGTTTCATGCTGCCCCTCTGTCTAACGCCGCCCAACGTTTCTGGGCTGCTAAAAGCGAAGAAGCATCCAAATAAATTTCAGGGAATTGGCAGAGCTCTCAGGCCCTGAAAATAGTGACCGTTTTCACTGGAAACATTTATGACATTGGAAGGAAGGATCCCCGTGTTCCTCAGCTTGCAGCGAGATTCTGTAGGCTTGTCCTTCCGCCTGCATAGCAGATACAAAGAGGCTACGGCACTGCTCTACCTCCAGCACCCTCTTCCACCAACATCTTTCAGCTTAACTTGAAAAGATAAGAACAATTTAATCTTTCCTGCCTTCGACTTGAAGGTTCTGTTCTAAATGTATTTTGACAGCAGAAATAAAGACAAAGTTTTAATAGAACTAACTGAACCACAAACTGAATTATGTATTTCCATTTCAGGAGACAATCTCACTCCTAATAACATCACTCTCCTTCCAAAAGCATGCATGACAGAATTCAAAGTATTTCTCTGTTTCTTCACAGCATTTTGTATTTGGCAGTAGCTGTGCAGCACACAGAGCTCCCTCTTACATGTGTGTGTGTCATGTGTCTCACTCGCTTTGTCCAGGCGTCGGGGTGGGACCATCTGAATTGCTGAACCAGTCTGTCTGGAAAATTTGTATGCTAGTGGATTAAAACACAGACTGAACACTGGCAACATCCCTGCTTTGGATCGCTGCCTAGAACCTTTATTTCTTCATATTCAGTATTCTCTGGAAACACGCAGCAGCTGCAGGCTTTCTGTAGGACCTCCACACCAACAATCTTCCCCCAGAATGGAAGCACATGGCATGGCAGGGTCTGAACCGTACTGACAGCCTGCAGCATCTTAATTTTCCAACACTGGATCTTTATTTGGTTCCCATCTTACAGAAACATCTGCAGTCACCAAGCAGCTTAATAAACTGGGGTCAAATCCTGAACAGATGCCTTGCTCACAGATTTGTTCTAATTAGCTGAACAACCATGGATGTCACCAAAGTGCCAATAAAACGAAGGCACATTTTGTGTCCACAAGGAAGGGGATTGAAAGAATTTACATCAGCTGCTAAACATATGCTCTAATGACCACCACTGGATTATTAGTTGTGACCTAGATGTAAAAAGCTTTGATCTTCTTACTCCTGGGTTATTATCCAGTTTCTAGATCTCTTAAGGTCAATCAGAGTGAAAAACAATTAGGATGGCTGAAAATCGCGTGTGATACGGGAGAGAGGACATGGAGTATCGATCCCCAGACACGTCACTGAATAAAGCAGGCAGACACCAACAAACATGATTAATAAGAGCAAGCCAGAAAGCAGCATTACATTTCAAAGAAATCTAGGGGTGAATAGCTTGAGGTAATGAGATACAAAGTCTTCCACATGTAGGTCACCAGTTTTAATCCAGCTCTGGTCATCGCTAACTCTGGTCATTAATATCTGACAGCTGTCTGCAAGCGACATAGAGTGAGATGGTGGTCCTGGTCTAATTGCTAGTGGTATCCGCAAAATAAAGCGTATCAACAGAACTGTAATGCTGTTAAAAGTCTAGGCAGGAAGGTCAAGGACTGACTGGGCACTGAGAGAGGACCTCTGCTCCCTTACTGAAAAGCTTAGTTTTTTGTTAGTGTCAACTTGAGATATCTCAAGGGTAATAAATCTTTGTGAGGGAACAGAGGATAAAGAAAGCCAAAAACAGTTCAGAGAGCTGTGGAAACTCTTCTGCCTTGAACCCAGGTCAAGGGCCAGCTCCCCAGTGCAACACCAGTTCACCAGGGCTTCTCCCTGGTATTTTCAAGAAGAGCAGCACAGAAGCCAGGACTGAGAGGACTGGCACACGGAGCCAGGGAAGCAAGGCAGAGAGCAGGCCAAGGCCACAAAAAAAGGCTATGAGAGGGAAGGAGGTCTGCACAAGCCTTGAGGATGACAACACAGACGATGACCTTAGCATGGGTCTTTCCCCACACGGAGCTCCCTGGTTTTCACACCTTGGCCCAGAAGAGTATGTACACCGCTGGTCCCACTGCTGTCTCCGCAGCAACAGCTCAAGGTGAAGTTGTGATTCACGTAATTGGAATAAAGGGTTCACCCAGAAATGATGAATAAGAAACAGAACTCCTTACTGCTGCCTTTTCAAAGCCTTTTCTTCAGACTAAGAAAAAGGCCCGAATTTCCAAAGCACATGTGAAATACCCAACATTAACATCAGGAAGTGAGAAAGAGATTATCCTACAGCTTGCAAGACAGATCTTCCCAGTTGCAGATCAGAAGAGAGGGCTCTAATTTCTATGTTTAGCTAAAAAATAAAAGGTTGGGTTTTTTTTTGGTAAAGGCTAAGTTTAAAAATTCGACAAGGGATAACACGTTTAATTTGAAAGCGGGGAGGTTTAGATTAGATATCAGGAAGAAATTCTTCACAGAGAGGGTGGTGAGGCACTGGAACAGGTTGCCCAGAGATGTTGTGGATGCCCCATCCCTGGATGTCTTCAAGGCCAGGCTGGATGTGGCTTTGAGCAACCTGGTCTAGTGGAAGGTGTCCCTGCCCATGGCAGGGGGGTTGGAGCTAGATGGTCTTTAAGGTCCCTTCCCACCCAAACCATTCTATGATTCTATGATTTTATTTTTTTTACCCTCTGATAACTGTGCCTTTATAGTTCTGGATGAGATTTATCTCACTTGATCTGTCCCACACCCAGGTAATCCATCTAAGGGAACCTTGACAACTAGTGCTAACTTCAAGCTTTTAATGGACATCCTACCCTCGTACGCTGGGTTAAGCCTTGAACAATGCACTCTTGTTGCTATTATATGAAGCACAGTGTTATTACATATAATAGTCAGATAATCTGAAGATATTAGTTAGCCAAAATGACAAATCAAACATATGCCTATTCAGAATGGCTTAGAGTTAAAAATTACGGTTTTAAGACTTTCTTTCTCACAACTACCAGTGATGTTTTATCTGATCAGCATAACAAACATGCCAAAAAAGGAGTAATTTTTTTTTAAAGTATTTTCCTTTTAAAACTCCTCCACTTGCTTTTGGAACTATGTAAGTGACCTGCAAGAGTCACATTTCCAAGTGTTTTGCATTCAGCAATTTCCTATAAAGAACAGTGGTCTTTCACACTGTATTTTAGAATGGTGCAAGTTCTACATGATGATTCAAACAGCCTCTCCAGCTGTTCAACAGGGACAGACTTACCAACAGAATTAATTTTCTTTTGCTTTGAATACTTTCCCTAAACAAACCAATAAACGATACAGAAATGTGCTGAGGTAGAACAGCACCGTGCGAGCGTTTTCCCAATTTCCAAGGTAATTCTGCCTTGTACCTTCCAGTCAGCCATCCATCAAGCCTTAGGGTAACCACTAGATGGTGGTGGTGTATACCACACATGGGGTACCTCAGCTTCTTGCTCGACTTTCTCAGAAACCGCAAGGCAGGAGAAACCCTGCGGCACACTCTGGGACATTCACTGTGGTGTAAGTCACTCAAACAATACCCTTGATCCTTCCCAAGCAAGAGCCAAGTGCCTTCGCTTGCTACAGGCTGTTGTGTCACAAAAGTTGCATGACAAAAAGTCTTAATACTTTGGAAAAATGTCATGCCCAGTGTGATACTTGAGTGCTGCAGGACATGGACGAAAACAAAAATGAGGAATTCAGGAGTTTCTCTAGACTTCATTTAAATTAATCGCATTCTGCCCCATCATGCTACAGCTGCCTTTGTTGAATTTAGCTCCATAATTGGCAGTGGAAACGTTTGCTTTCTCTCTTACGGAATTTACATGTTCTGCTGCTCTTCCTTCAAGCAATGTAATTAAAGGAACCTGCTTAGCATAATTAATTTGCAAACAGGTTGGATGAAATGGGATTGTATCCCAAAGGCTTTTTCAGCATTAAGTGAAACCACTCCTTCAGGCATACTGTAATCTAGAGACTCCTGTATATCAATTTCTGGCATTTTGCATATTAAAAGCTCTTCATTTTGAAAGGTGCTACGATTGGCAGCCCAGTTCTGAGCTGTGTAGACCTCGGTTACCCAGCTCATTCTGCAAGCCACGTCCCCAGAGCACCCAGCCTCTGCACAGAGGGAGGCTGTGTCGTCAGAGCTCTTCCATACTCAAGGCTTTTTTGCTGAAATCTACTTTTCATCCTCAAAAATCCTCACCCCAACCTGACCTGAAGAAACAACAGCATGGCATTTTAGATGTTAAAGGGAATACTGCACAGCCAACCAGGGGAATGCTGAGGGAACAGAGAGGGAGGAACACCGTCCCACAGGGAGCAGCTGGGACTTCCACTCCTGCCCGACCACTTGGACCAGCTGTGGTCATCCCCTGCCGAGCAGTCCTCCTCGCTGCTCCGCGACCTGGCACTATTCCTCCCTCGCAAGCAGGCTCTCTGTAAGGACAAGGACACGCAGAGGAGCCTTTAGTGCATCCCCTCACCACCACCTGCTCCACTCAAGTGTCTGGGTCATCGCCCATGACACCCTGGTACTAAGCACCCGGGGGACCCTGCTGCTCCCTCCCCTGGCTGTGAGCAGGCAGCAGTGGCACGCAGGAGCCCCAGCCCTTCCGCGTGCTCCCTGCAATTAGCAGTCTGTTAACTGAGACACCCACACCTAGCTTCATTTTTATTATTCGTTTCGTTTTTTAACTGAGAACCTGTCCCCTTTGGTCTGCAATGGAGAGATTGCAGATTTCTCGACCTCCCTTCCATGGCAGACCCATTTCCAAAGAGTGATAATAAATCAATCATTTATAGCATTAACAGCTTAGCTCTAGAGACTTTTAATTTCAATGCAATCACCACTAGCTGACAACAGCAGGCAAATGGAAAGCCCTACCCCCAAACCTCATTTAAAGCTGATCATCCCAGATTAGAAAGAAAGAAGATTATTTTAATGATCTAACCTGAGAAAAGATCATTTGGGTACTTTTATGAAGACGGGAGTACATTTATGACGACACTGACGGACAAGTGATGCAGAAAACACAGCCATCTCCTTTGGCATATCTTTCAACCACTTGAATTCGCATGGGGACTAACAGACTTGACATCTGGCAGCATAAGGGATAGGGATTATTCCATATTAAAAGACTGATGTGTTGTAGTGGAACACCTATTAAATTCAGCTACAATGCAAACAAAAGTCATTTAGCAAGGTCATGGTTTCTAACGATTATACGATATTTCCTGCCAATATTATTTGTATTTAAACCCTCATTATATTGCTTCTATAAGTGGTTTTTTTTTTTTTTTTCTAATGCAGGCTGTACAGTTCATCGGGTAGTGAACTGGGTGATGCTGCTCAAGATATCACTGATGAGGAACACTTGGAGGTGAAGTCACTACATTTCATCCATTGATTCATGGCTGAAGAAATGAACACACATGATGCTATCTGAGGAACTGTTCATTCCTTGAAAATCAGACATGAATCCCAGAAAAATGTCAATGTAACACTGCCTGTAAAATGGGGGGGAATTTGTAAAAGGAACTATTACCTTTAATAATGAAGTACTCTTATAAATACACTCAGTGACTGAGTATCACATTGCTGGAGAGTTAAGGAATACATCACAACTAAAAAGCCATGAAAATAGGCTGTAGCACATACCTGAAACCTTGATTTACAAATTTAGACGGGGAAGTTTATCAAGATCTGTATGTAAGACTATTACATTCTATTAGATTTTAAGCAATAAATTTAAATTCAGAATGATAAGATAAAAATAATGTCATACATTTTTATCTTATTTTAAATTACTAAGAGAATGGAGAGAAAGAAGAACACGATTGCTTTCCTAGGTTTCATAATCTTCATGAGTTAGTATCAAAAACTTTATTAAACTTTAATAACTGAGTTTCATTATTAAATACAATATTGAACGAGCTATTAAACTTCTTAAATGGGGGACAGATGACTTCCTGAGCATTAGATCAAAACACATCACTGCAACTCACAACTGAGTGCCCATGTGAATTCTCTGATATCTAAGAATGGTTCAGTACACGTTGGTGACTTCCTTCCATGAGGGTATTAATAGGCATGCCTGGCCTCATGTGGATATTTGTTATACAAAACTTAGAGGAATTATTTGGGTTTTTTTTGCAGTAAGACTTATTCCTCTGCTCAAATGTATGAATCATGGACATAGATTCAAAACTCATTAGGGGTAGTCAGAAAGACAGATGCAAACATGCACACAGCTCAACCACATCATCTTCACTTTCTTAAGAAAGGAGACAGCAAATATTGTCCAGACAGATATAAAATGACAGACGAACTCTCAGACCAACCAGTGACCTCAGCCAGAAGCTCTGACACAGGACAGACCAGTGCTGCTCCCCTTTCTTCAGCGTAATGTAGAAGAGGTTGGGGGAGATTGACAAAGACACATTAACACCACATGTCAAGGCACATTAATGGGAGTTTGGAAAACTTTATGCGGGTTGTAAGCACCTGGATCTCCCTTCTGAAGCCAGAGTAACACAGGGATGTTTAAGACATAGTACTGAATTGTGTTCCTGGGTCCCTCTTTCTTGCCCAATGCAGATAAAACACCGTTTTCTCACAAGTTAGCCCAGAGAAAAAGAGAACACACCCAAGCAAACCCACTGTAATAAACGGGACCCTGACTTGTAAAAAGTAAGGCTTGCCATGCAGAACAGCCACTGGTCAGAGAGCTTATTGATTACACACATCACGTGCTGAGCTCTCTGCTAGCAACAGAAGGCAAAATAACAACCACATGTTCTTGGTTGCACAACGTAGTGGAGGGATAGCTCTCTGACGTCAGAGAGCCGGAAAAGTGCTTTTATATACAAAAGGAAGATGTCTTTTAAAGATTAAGCCAATGAGAGGATGACACATCGTTACGGAGTTCAGATATTGCTTCACAAGACCAGCCAATTATTTATTTCTTCCTAATTTAGTGATGGGTGGTTCTCCAGAGGAACTAAAGATTGTTTTGATGGCTGACTGAAACCATAGCAGCTTTTGGACTCTTCCTTCTAGCTGTCCATTACCAAAACTGTCCACCTGAATGTGACTTCTCCCTCTATTAGGACTGTTCCTATTTTACCAGCGGACTATCTTAGCAGCAGACTTCTCCTATTTCATCTGTAAGTGGAACAGCATAGAATCATAGAATGGTTAGGGTTGGAAGGGACCTTAAAGATCATCTAGTTCCAACACCCCTGCATCATCAGCTTCATATCACACTTTCTTACTCCTTCAACACAGAATAGCAGTTTACAAGGATACTTTGGGGTGATGGTTTGAAGAGGGCAGGAATAATCATAGGAGCACCTCTCCTATGATGAAAGGCTGCAAGAATTGGGCTTGTTCAGCCTGGAGAAGAGGAGGCTCCGAGGAGACCTCATTGCAGCTTTCCAGTATCTGAAGGGGGCCTACAAAGGTGCTGGGAGAGGACTTTTTACAAGAGCCTGTAGTGACAGGACAAGGGGTAATGGGTACAAGTTGAAAACAGGGAGGTTCAGATTAGATATCAGGAAGAAATTCTTCACAGAGAGGGTGGTGAGGCACTGGAACAGGTTGCCCAGAGAAGCTGTGGATGCCCCATCCCTGGAAGTGTTCAAGGCCAGGCTGGATGAGGCTTTGAGCAACCTGGTCTAGTGGAAGGTGTCCCTGCCCATGGCAGGGGGCTTGGGACTAGATGATCTTTAAGGTCCCTTCCAACCCTAACCATTCTATGATTCTATGATTCTATAAAGACTAACTGCTTTTTCTGGATTTGCCCTACGGTCCCAGCTTCAAAAGCTGCTGGTTCAGGATTGATAACATAATCCCTGTCCCCCTGGGAGTCCCAGCTAGGGGCACTGTGAGCACAACTGCCAACACAGCGCTGGCAAACACAAGTTTCCGCTGTCAGAGCAGATGCAGTAGAGGCTCTGCTCTCATCCAAAATCAGTGGGATTACAAGGTTCATTCTCTTGGCTAGTTAATCTAGGGACACAGTTCCTCCACTCTGCACTTCAACAGGACTACTGAAAAGAACAGTAAGTGGTTGCCTTGACTGATGCCATGCAGATGTGTTTTTTGTAGAATTATAGAATTATTTAGGTTGGAAAACACCTTTAAAATCATGAAGTCCAACAGTAAACCTAACATTGCAAAGTCCACCAGTAATACATCCCTAAACACCATGTCTATGTGTCTTTTTTGGATGTTTTGTTTTGTTTTACTTACAAGTCTTTTATTTGTGACCCATAATGCTATTTAGTCTTAGCCTTATCTTGCGTTTCAACTTCTCCCTGGGTACATTACTCAAATTCTTTCAGTTAAGTTAAAACAGATGAGCCTAGGTGAGAGCTTTAATGGAAGTGCTGGCATGAGAAGTAATCAAATTATTTAGAGGTTAATTTTTCTTCTCATGGCTTTTCTCCACTAGTGCCAATGACACAACCTCTTTATTCCAAGCACTTCAAGTTGGCATCTTCAGGCACTGCTATTCACGGAGTCATAAGATCCCCCCTTATGAATCATAGCACACATGAGAAAAAAAAGAAGGTAGCCATACTCCGTGAGATATCAATTACAGCTCAGAGAATAGCCTTAAGACCTTCAAATGAGACAACCATTGCTTCTCCTAACAGCTTTAAATATAACCCCAGAAGAAAAGACAGTTAAGGCTGAGAATACACTGCCCTTTAAAACAGCATTAACATATTATATTCAAAAAAAAAAATACAGCATTGTGAGACACAGGAATCTAGGAAAAACAGCTAAAGACACAGGATGGATATTAAAGGGAGCAGTTGCAAATGCTGGGGTTACCCGAGGGGTACCTGTTTCCCAAAGGTCCTCTGCAGTCAACGGAGAGTGACATGTTTCAGGTGGGGTCAAATCAAAGAGTTTAAATGAGATCCTTGTTTTGGGTGATCCTGGGGAGCAGCCTCTCTTCTGAACTTGACAAAACCCAGGAAACACACATTTCTCATTTTGGTGAAGGGCTTCATCAAATTCTTTGGGTAGTCAAGTAAATGGTATCAACCAGATTATCCTTATACACATGCCTACCTAACCCCTTCAGAGATCTCGAAGAGGTGAGGAAGGAATACTTGGTGTTGACTCTTTCTCAGCAGACTGCAGATACATAAATCCCAACGGATAAATTGCAGACTTCATACTAGTGATGCTGATAGGGGAAATTAGCTGAACTGGACATAGTTACCTGAGTGCTGAAGAAAAAGAAAATCTGTGTTCAGTTAGACTGAAGCATTGATTTAATCTTATTTCTTGCATGTCAGTTTTCCATGTCACTTCCCATTTCTTTTCTAAAAAATACAGTGCAGTTTTGTTACAGAAAGTTAAACTTTAAATTGTTATGAATTCAGTTGTTCTAGCCTTGTTTTCCACAGACCTAAATGTATTAGTATCATTTTTTCTGCGTAGCATTTTGTTTCATTTTTTTTCACAGTCTAAATATTTTGCCCCAAATGTCACAACAGTTTTGTTGCCTCATTTCAACAGTTTTCTAAGTAAAACAGTGTGTACTGAAGTACGAGCAATACATGTGAAAATGTATTGTTTCTTAAAACTCTAGGGCTAAGGGATTACGTGTATACACATCATTTCCAAGAAAACAAAGGGAACTAAAGAAATTATTAGGAATTTACTGCATAAACTGCCTGTCTAAAATGACATTTTATGATGTTATATTCTCATCAGACTATTTCGTGAAGTGCAGGGAAGAGTAACCATTTTGTAGGAAACTTCTCTTAAATGCTTTAATAAAGACAGCTAAATGCTTTACTTGGCTTGTATCGTTATTCTAAAGGAGGGTATGCCTTCAAGAATAATAAAATGCCTTCAAAAGCAGAGAAAAATATGAACAAATTTCAGAGGAGAATAAAGAACTGCTCCTGTTGTACATGATGAAAATCTGACAGTTTCTCTGTCCAAACTGACTGAATTTGCTTGACAACGTTCTCTGTCCTACAAAACTTTATCTTCCCACTGTTAACACCGTGCCAACACTGCTGCAAAATTCATTTACCTGTCCTGTCACTTCAACCCGCAGCCTCCGTGGTATCTCTCTTGTCACTGTACCAGGGCACAAATGTAGACCAGCACTTCACTTCCGGTGCAGTGATGTTGCCTGTAACTACCTGCAGTTTCGGCACTAGCAGCATTATACCTTCTTCCAGCACACGGCCACTGCAGGGTACTTCCTCCTCTTCAAAATGTCTTTTGGAAATCTGTGGCTACCCAAGGCTTAACAATGGTCAGCTGGCATTTGGGTTGTGACTCCTGGGGTTCTTGGTACTGTTTCATTACTCACTTTTATTCTCATGGTCCACTTCCCGCTATCCACCGCCCTCTCTTTAAATGCAGACTACAAGGTCTGCAGGGTGAAGACCATCTTTATGCCCTGTGTTGGAACCACTCATCATGCACCCTTAGACTTACATGCTAATGCTATTAACTGCAACAGCATTTCTAACATCCAAACCATTTCTTAGAAACAGTCCCACCCTGTCAAGCCAAAGGCATGAGACCAAAAAGAAAAACACCAATAAAAAATAAAGTCAATCAAGTCTTAGAAAAGCACTTGAGAATGACTCATTTCTTATCCAAATATAAATACATCTGACTTTAAAAGAAGAAGCAGAACCACCATACAAAATACTCTGGATCAAATTTGGAATACTACATGCATTCAGTTAACTTTTTTGCTTTGTGTTGTCCCTACCCCTTTCCCCCCATTATCCAACATTTCATGTACACCTAACACCTTGTGGTAAGATCTGGCATAAGCAAAAACAATCTGACAACAGTTTCTTTTCAAGAACAAATCATCTAAATATAAAAAATAGATTGACTCTAAATTTTCTCTGACCCATTATATCACCTTCATTTATGTTTCTAGAAAGGAATCGTATTCCTCTTATACCTTCAAATTTCTACATATCTCCAAAAAAGACGTCTTCACTTGTTATTTCAAGTGTATTACACATCTATATTTCTATCCACCCTTTTTACAGACCTGGGATTTAAATCCAAGCTTTGGCAGGTAACTCAGCCCTGTTGCTTAGCAGCAGCTGAGACACATGTAAATGCAATAATGGAAATTCTCGCGGTTACAAAAGTGGAAAGCTCTTGCCTGCTAAAAGCGGATGTTTATAAACCGGCTGGAAGCAGAGTAAGTGGCAATATGAGATTAGAAAAATTCTTTCCAAAAATACAGCCTTGGATACAAAGCCAACCAGCCTGACACAACCTAAATAATAGAGAGACGGAGGTTAAAACGCCAAGAGTCAATATTAATTATGATTGTTTTTATGTATTGATCACTCCAGTATTTTAACCATCACATGATTACCAGTAGAACAGACCACACTCCATTTAATTTAATAGGTGAAATAATGGATTCATGAAAGCCAACTGCAAAACTTTTGTTGCGTTTATAGAGCTGGGATTTCATATTATCTCATTTTTTTTCAATAAAACTTGTTTTTAAAACAACTGATCCAACTGTCCACGTGAATCCAAAGCCAACTGCTTAGCACTCCATCTCCGCTTAAAAAAATACCTGGTTCAAACTGTATACAACAGGTCCATATGCTCACAGACACATGTGGATTGCAATGGAAGCTTTTTCATTCTATGGTACCATCAGCAAGAAGGCACCTACAACAGTCTCCAAACTGAAACAAATGGACTTGACCCTGACCCAGGTCAACGACGAGGATTGTGCCTTCCTACATGTGCTTACGCATCTTCTGCACTGCCGGCGTGTAACATCCCAGAGGGCTGTGCCCATGCTCATTATTGCAGACTTAAGGCCTAATTCTTTGCACATGGAGGATGCAATTTAGCGTAGGCAGCTAAAAATCAGCTGCCTAAGTCTAAAAGACAGCTATGAAACTCGAGAATCCCTTTATAGTGAAGGGAGAACAGCATTTCAATCATACCATTAATTTCTTCCAAATATAAATATTTAAGATCAGATTAATTCCTTTGAGCATTCTCCTTCAGCCCAGTAGCTATTAAAGAAACAACAGTGGTATTGTGTAAGGTAGACAAAACGAATAATCCTCTGGAAATGTCTGTCTCTTTCCATTGCCTCTAGTGGAGCCTAAATGACAAACTAGCCTTCAGATGGAAAAATTAATCCTAACCTTTACATCTGTGCTTAAACTCAGTGACAGGGATGAGGGTGACTAAATAGGAAGTGATCTAGTGGAGAACGTCCTGGATTTAAGCTCACAAGCTCTGAGTACTATCCCCAAAGGTGCTAATAATCTCCTGAAAATTAACTTAAGTCCATTTCCACCTCTAATGTAAGTGATTCTTACAGTCTGTAAAGGAGTTCTTTTGATACCAAGATCTTGTTTGGGACTCTTTCGACCTAGAGATAATTTAGAACATCATATTTTAGTCTACAGTGCCATATTCCCTGAGCTCTAACTCCATTTGTTGTTTATACGTTGCAGATTTACACACTGCACAAGGGTTTTTTCCCACTAAACTCTGTTCAGCAGAAAGGAAGAAATAATGGATTTTCCTATTCTGAACATCTGACAAAAGGTTTTATTCCAACAGAACACCATTTATTTGTGATTTTTCCCCCTTCCAAATACGATGGCTTGTCAGTTTGTATCACTCATTCTCTATTCATTTCCATCAGCTGTGTCTCACTCCCATGAGAACACTTCAATTTTGTTGCAAGCCCCAGAAATATGATAATCAACAAATATTTCTAGGTCAAATCCATTGTCACAGTGTCAGCATGTTCATGAGAAATACTGATGCAATTAAACACTGATTTGCCACTCCAACTACCAGCAAGACAGATATAAAATACAGTTCGGTTTATACAGATCTTTTTAAATTGCCCCCCTTTAAGAACCTTGTGAAAGATAATCATTTATACTGAAGAACTGAAGCAGGAAAAAAAGCTTAATACTTCTATGGTGTTTTGCATTTTACTGCTGTACAAACATTAACTAATTAAGCCTCACAATACCCAAGTGAGGACTGGAAGGAAGCATTATTGCGGTTATATATTATAATTATACTGTCTCATTTAGAATTTCCTGGCTTGTGACTTTTAAAGCAATTATTATAATAAAACTAATAAAAAGTC
>NW_010240735.1:12599-16075 GCF_000690775.1 Eurypyga helias | reverse complement strand
CCCCCGTATGAATGTGCTGTAAGCTAAGCAGAGTTTACAAATGCCTAAAAGCACATTTAGTCTTCCTGTATCTCAGCTTCTGTCTTCCCTTTGCCGATCTGAGCCCACAGGACTTGATCTTGCTTCCACCAAAGGGGAAGAAAATCTTGCCATCAACCACACTGTGTTCTTGACTTTAACAATAAAAAAAAGTGTGTGAAGCGAGTTATCTCTATGATTTTTCCTATTTGCTAAGAAACCATTATGAGATTTTGATATAAAACATTCTTATATGTTCCAAGCAACATTATAAACTCTCTATGTTATCTTGTAATTGGGATTCATTTATAATTTATTACGTAAAATTGTTTTTATCTCAAATACCTCTCACCAGTGTCTGGATTCCTATTCCCAATTCTGGACACCTAACAGCTCCTGGCACCCTTGAGATACAAGGAGATAGGTTCCTGCAGAGAACGGTTTCTGCTGTCTCTCTCATACATCTATCTTGTAATGAGATGACCTGCCCATTGGAGATGCCTTTGCTCTCCAGTAATACATAGTCCTATATGTTTCTCCTATAATAATGGAATTTCCAAAGTCTATGGGGACAAGATCCATTTTAGTAACTATGCAAAAGTGTCAAACATCTGAACTTTAAATTGGCTCCATCATAGTAGTCAATCACTGCAAATTCTTAGGAGTTAACCACAGCTGGATCAGCCTCTGGGAGAAGCTTCCTCAAAGGCTGCAATCAATGGAATGATAATTTGGAAAAGATTGTCAGGTAGTTTCTTTTAGCTGGAAGCATAGCAGTTGTGATAATTTTTTCTTCTTTTTTAATTATGTAGTATAGACTCAACAGTACTAACATACGTACAGTGGACCCAGCAGAAGAGAAGAAAGAGGGGTAATCTAATCAACCCAAAATACACACAGGAATGTTTTGTTGCCAGCTGCTGGGAAGAGAAACAAAGAAGTAAAAAGATCTGATAATATCAAACAGGTCAGGCCAAGACTAATAGAAGATTAACAGGAAGATTATAATTTCTAATTTGCAATCCAGCAACCAACTCCAGCACTACTTAAATCTTCTAGATAGCCACTTACTACCTGCATACGCCAGCCACGGCTGGACAAGGTGCTCAGTTCATCTGTCTACCAGAAAAGAAAGTCACCATCAAATGCTACCAACAATGTTTTCCCATAATATAGCTCCTCTTCAGCAGCAAGCTGCCAATACAGTCCTTGTGCTAGTTGTAGATAGTATTTTGACTGTACTTGCCTCATGACACTAGAAAGACCATCTGGCTAAACAGATGTGGTAATCTGATTTGTTTGGCCAATGAACTGAAAAAAACACAATAGCTTGAATGGGAGTTCCCAGGAGTGCCCAGTCCCACATCTTCTCTTGTGCACTTCCAGATACTATATTTGTCATTTCAGGATGAGCTTGGTAACAGATAATTTGCTTGTGGAAGTTACCAAGAGAGAAGGAATTTCCATACAAAAGACAAAAAGAGGTGAACATATTCTCATCACAAAAAACTTAGTTTAAGGCCATCTGTCATTCTTTTGCAGAGTATATCATGTTATGAAACAAAAAACTGGTAAAATGCAAGCCAAGTCTTGGTTCCACAGAAGGTGTCAAACCTCCCATGGATTTGAACAGACCCATTAGCTATTCAATCTGTTAATTTATAACATCTATGAGACTGCAGTACAGCTGTTCTTAGAACAACATATTACAGATGAACAACCTTAAACATGGAATCCATTGTCTAGAAAATGCCCCCCTGCCAACATTCTCTTCACCATCCATCTTAAGGTTTAAAACCCTTAGGTTTGTAAAAAAGATTTGTAATTTTAAGTATTCCGAGGCCTACCACAAGTTTACATTTATCCAGCCTCAATTTCTTCTCTTTTTAATTTCCTTTCTTTTCTCAAACCTGTACTTTTTGACACCACCACCATTCGTATAACTGACGTTACTGCCAAAAAAAAGACGTAGAAAAAAAGGCCAAACCTCTGACATAGTAAATTAGAAAAGTATACACCTCTTCTGGGCCACTCCAGGAAGGAGGGCAGTTTGCTGCTTGTGGGAGAAAACTTTTGCCTTCTTATCATATTGTAGTCTGTGAATTTACCCAGTGACAGCAATAATTAAGGTCCTAATACAATAAAGGAGTTTTAACAATTCAAAAAAGGCATTTTTAGTCCATCATGGTTTATACTAAAGAACTATCCTTACTTTGGTCAAACCCTTACCCTTCACCATAATGCTTCCAGGTCACTATACGTGTGACACGTGCACTGCTACGGGTCTCTTGTGTTATGCAGTAAAATGATCTACACAGTAACTAGACTGCTTTTCTTGTAAAGAGAGGTTTTTTTCCCTTGTTGTTCTTTTGGCTCTGAGACATGCATTTTTGCCTGCACAGTAACACGACTTCAGCTGTCCTTGACCCAGCTATTACACCGACGTGCTGGCAGTAAAACCTGGGAGAGACTTCTTCAACCAGCGAGCTACGTGAACTCACTCACACCACACATACACAGGACTTCCATGGAATTTTTATATCATTCCAGGCTTTTAATCTAATAAAAGGGAAGGAGAAAAGGTAAGAAGTGTTCTTGCCCACTGGTGTACTTCGTAGTGACGTGGGCCATCCCACAGAATTCTGTGGTGCTTTTAGGACTACGTACTTCTTTCCACAGCATTGTATGTAGCACAGTATTTCTACGAATCTGGAAACTTAAATATTCTGGCAATACGTAAAATGCATGTGCACGAGCCCAGAATAGATGACAGCAAAGAAACCGATTGAGATGAACAATCACATGGAAATATGGAACACTGGATAGATGTATAGAAGTGGAAACAGATAACCGAAAACTGCCTGAAGGCAAGTACTACTGGCGATAATGCAGGGATAATGTTTTCACAGGGATTAACTGTTCTGGAGCACTTTTCCCATGTGTAAAGCAAAACATACTTTTTATTCAGATAGGTTGATTTGGCAGCCTCTTTTTTTGCTAGCAAAAACTATTTATTGTGCCTGTGCAAGAAAAATTCCACCCTCGGACAACCAGAATGCAGTTCTTTTGTCTCACACTGACAATCACCCCTGGACAGAGCTCAAGAGCTAATTTCCCACTGACAGTCCACTTCTATAGGATGCCTATTAGCAGTTTGTGTGCCAAATTAATAATTTTCAAAATTCTTCAATAAACTTGGCTAGGTATTCATGTAATTTTTATCCAGAATGTGTTACATTCTTCCTTTGGAAACAGATTTGATTTCTTTGGCAACATGACATTATTCTTACAGAGAGGTAACAAAGAGAACCATCGTTTGGCAAGAAACTGCTAAATACAAAAACTACTTTTTATTTCCACCATTTACCTTTTGTCAGCATTTTTAACTCAGCTTTATTGCCCTAGAACTGCTGGTGATTTTCTGTATGAGCAACTTAATTTTCTGAGAGTGAAAATAG
>NW_010240735.1:0-12585 GCF_000690775.1 Eurypyga helias | reverse complement strand
CCCTACATGTTGTTATAGAGCATGTGCTCCCTTTCATGATTTTTCATGTTTCAAAGATACCTCAGGGTAGTAGATACAGGAAGCAGGAACTGTCCTTATTCCTCCTACTCTTGGCTGTACATTAGAATAACCCCAGAATTTATGTCTCTGTGAAAAGAACATCAGGCCCATTAAACACCATTTTCCTGCTATACAGAGAAACTCCAGGGAAAAAGAATCTTAAAAATAAATGAGCGGATACACTAATACACCATAGGGGCTAATTTGTGGCACGGAGTTTGCAATTCTAACACAGTGCAACTAATTTGTTTGGCTTCCCTTGTCATATACCGCATTTAACTGTAGCAAGAACTAATTGATAGATAAATAATTGCTTCTTCAAGGCAAGATTAATATAGCACCTTTACAATTAAATATGACTACTACTTTTATAAATTCCCATTTTCAGAATCCTACTTCATATACCAGCAATTCTTCCAGCTCAAAAAAATACATCAGATAAGCTTTAATGAGATATTCTGGACTTGAACCACAGTCTGATTGACTTAAGAACCACAGAACCATAGAATCATAGAATGGTTTGGGTTGGAAAGGACTTTAAAGATCATCTAGTTCCAACTATCATTCATCATCAGCTTTACCTTTCTGTGGCTTTAGATATGCATGATATGGTATGACCATGTTACTCCACGAAAACTTTGGGATTTGATCAGCACTAAGCAACTGTGAACTCAGAGCAGTGGATCACCACCTAAGTGACTTGTCCTAATCAAGAAGCCAGACGTCTAATGTGTGTCTGGGTACCAAGCTTACCTACCCACGTGTAATAAATGGGAGACTCAGTTTGCTAAAGATGCTTTATATTGAAAGTGGATGCTGAGGGCAGGAGGTGTGTTTTACTTCTGAATGAAGCTAGGAGTGTTAATGGAGTCCAGGGGACAGCACCCGACCGGCCAAAGTGACTTTTTTGGGAAAGAGGGAAGCTGTGATTTAGTGGGAGGAACAACTGCTTCCTCTCCCACGGGGCCAAGGCATGTGTGTGCGGTGGGGAAGCTAAAGGGATCTGAGGGCATCTTCGTTTCCCTGGGACCACATCCAAAGAGCGTCACCGTCCAGCTACCCATGTTTAGCAGCTGGCTGAAAAGCAGTTGGAGTTTACTCTGGTGACAACAGATCCATGCTAGGAAGGAGGATGACACCAAAGTCATCTGCAGGCTTTACCTGTGATGTCTTTCACAGCACAATTTCTTGTCTTAATTGCTCCATTCTTAGACAACCCATCATTTCAGTTACATAGTTTAATTACATAATTATCTGCACTGACACATATTATAAAATTAGGCACTGTTATTACTACATTAATAAATACCAACACAATTAAAAGTGTTTCCATTACCAAGAAGGCGTTTAGAAGAGGGACACAGATCTAGTCAACGTGGACACAAGAAGCAGTAGTAGCTGGAGCCTGCGAACATGAAAGCAAATTCAAGGACTGGTCCTTTTAATCAGTTCTTGTGTATTTGGTATAAGCACTAGGGATAGGAATCATATAACCAAAACTCATGAATCTTTGAATGGGGCCCTAACAGTCTCACAGCCCGATCAGTTTGACAGGGAGGAGTAAATCAGTGAATACCTTCCAAAGAAAGCTGTAAAGACTCATGAGTATACACACGTGTTTAATTGCCTAGTGAGGGATAACAGTGATTCTAGGGTATATCCTTCCAAATGAAAGGGGACACAGGCATATAGAAATAAATCCATAATTGAATATACTTCCGTTGAAAGCTGATGACAAGGTTTATGTAAAATCTTATTTTAATTAATGACTTAAGAATTTTTAATTAATTTTTTTTTTAAATAGCTTTGTTAACATCGAAATAATCCACAACTGACTTTGATACTTGGAGGCAAACTGTAGCGTTGATTCTTATACTTACACAGCTTATACTGCTGTTTCTCTGGACTACAGGGAGATTTTAAATAAAGCTGCATATTCGGTTCTGGGCTATTAACCCAACCAGACAGCCAAATGTCACAGCTTCTCATACAGGTGGATTTCACACCAACCCCTTCTGAGAATGTTTCATATATATTTCAGCAAAATGGCAAATCTCCTCCAGTATGAATTTCCTTGTGTTGATTACTTTATCTTCCAAAGCACGTTTTTCTCATTTTGTTTTGTTTGTGATTGAATATAAAATTATGATAGCTCACTAATTCTCATGCGGTAAGTCATCTCAGTTCAGCAATCAATAGGTTTGTCGGTGCAAATAGGCAATTCCTATGCGCCTTAATTAAACAAGAAAAGATGGAAATTCAGTCTCATTGAAGAAAAATAAAGTTGATATCCCAAGGTACTGGAAATGTTCAGACTATGATTAGTAGAAACCTGACTGGAATCTCAACTAACGTCTACATGATAATACAAACTGCATTTAACATGAAAACTAAGCAAGCTCCCAAATGTCTCCCCATACCACAGAACCCTGTAAAATCACCTGGTGTTTCATCACCTGCATAGCTATCGCTACCCACAGCAGCGTGGGCGGCCGTGGTAACAGTGATTTGCCATCTCAAAGCAAACGGAGCAGGCTGAGACGCAATGCATGGCTGCGGGAGCCATGGTCCAGGCTCATTGGGCCACTTTAACTTTTGGAGTATTCATACCCAGATACAGGGCCACGCAGCCCTGCTGCGTGTTTCTCATCATGAGACTTCCCATGTGTATCTGGGAAGCTCTGGAAGTACATATCTCTTTGGTAATTTAATTTTCTGAAGGACTAATGAGTTCCTCGGGAGGAGGGGGGGAGGTGAAGCTGAGGCATGGAGTCAGAGACATCGCATCAGGGTGAAGGGGCTCGGTTCAGAGCACCATGTCCCTGTTCATACCTTACAAAAGAAGAATGCCGTTTTCACCCCCAGGCCTTGTGTACAAGTGAGATCTTGGAAGCAGACTTTGAGACTAGAGGAAAACACTTCTATGTTTTAAAACAAAATACTTTACATCATTATAGTTTACCCCAGTGCTGAAATGAAGTGCCCTGGTTTCAAAGGCTCCTTCAGGAACCCTGTAATACCAAACAGCTTTCTTTTACATTTTAAACAAACAGAAACGTTTACAGTTCAAGAAATGTGACAAGCTAAAGTCCCTGAAAGACCTCAGTTCACTTGGTCTCACCGTTACTGGCCTCCAGTACAAGTTTCAGGATGATCCAGTTTTCCAAATAAAAGTTACTGGAGACCAAAAAGACAGGTTTGCACTGAGACGTGGTCACAGCTTAACTGCAGACTGCAGATCACAGTGTAGATCTAGAGTAGACATTTGACTAAAGTCTGGCCAGAAGTGCATACTGATGTGCATGTATGAACACAGCAAGGCAAAGAAACCCCATCCCATGCCATTCTGCAGGGAATAAAATCTCACTCCAAAGAAATGAAGTAAGGGACATTTATACTGGGCTTGTTCAGACTGGAGAAAAAGCTCTGGGGAGACATCATAGCACCTTGCAGTACCTGAAGGGGCCTACAAGGAAGCTGGGGGGGACTTTTTACAAGAGCCTGTAGTGACAGGACACGGGGTAACGAGTTTAAATTGAAAGTGGGGAGATTTAGATTGGACGTCAGGAAGAAGTTCTTCCTGGAGAGGGTGGGGAGGCACTGGAACAGGTTGCCCAGAGAAGCTGTGGATGCCCCATCCCTGGAAGTGTTCAAGGCCAGGCTGGATGAGGCTTTGAGCAACCTGGTCTAGTGGAAGGGGTCCCTGCCCACGGTCAGGGGGTTGGAACTAGATGATCTTTAAGGTCCCTTCCAACCCAAACCATTCTATGATTCTATGAATCTGTATTTTGACCCAGGAAATAATTTCAACCCTGACCTTGCCAAAGACATCAAGCAACTGGTTTAACCTTTTTGTATCATCTCACCTATCCACACATAATATACTTTCTATGCTCCATTCATTTTATTTAGATTGCAAGAGAAGGGAGTATCTCTGGAAAAAGTACAGTCATTATCACCACTCTCCCTCTCTCCACTGCACATCCTCCATGGTTTTCACTGGTTTCATGAACACCCTTCTTAGTGATGAGAAGGAAAACACTGGCATGAAGGGAGCTAGGAAATAGGAAGTTTCAGGAAGAAAGAAATCCGAAACACCTGACTTTCGCAACAGGTTGGGTATAGGTTGCAAATCACTGATCAGTCTTGACAACTACCCCGAGGGCTATTAAAAATAATAAAATAAGTACTGCTACAACAAGTAGTAGACCTGAACACCATAAAAGCTATGGGACTTGGCGCTGACAATTTGTTGTTTGGGGTTTTTTTGTGGGATGGTGGTGGTTTGTTTTTTTTTTTTCTCCTTTGAGGTCATAGATACTTTGTGTTAACAATGGGTATCTCCATCCAAGCTGCACCACTCCTTCTGTATTACCCTTCAGGGAAATCATACCCATGTTAATGAATTCAAGTGTTTTGCTACAGAAATAATTACAGTATCCCAAACTCACCATTTTGATTTCTGTGAGGAACCAAAAACAGAGCAAAGGTGAGCTGTAGAGGAACAAGGTCCCTTATAAAAATGCATGGCAGTTTTTGGAACTGGTGAGCTTCCTTCAAAATAAAAAATGAACTAAAAGTAATTTGCATGTTGTTGTTGGAAAATTTACCCAGCCTGGATTCTTCAATTGGGCTGTGTTGGAAACCAGGGCATGCACACACATGGTGAGATTTGTAAGCATTACAGGCTAGATCATCTTGCTCTGGCCAGACATACTCCCTTCAGTGCTCTGGACTTGATGTTAGTTTAGAATGCCTTCAGGAACCACATATAACCACAGAATCACAGAACTACTCCATACTTAGTAATAATCAGAGGTTTTGACTAAACCTTCACATCCCCACACATTTGCTGCCTCTGTAAGCCCTGGAGATGCTTTTGGACAGTCGGACTGCTTTCTGTACTCACGTGACTGTCATTACTGCCTCTCGTGGAGAAGGTGTCAGCATATGTTACTGAATTGTTCAAGCATCAGGAAGATTCATCCCACAAGCCTGGACACTCCACAAGCTGCTATTTAGAGCAATTAAGATTCAGCTATTTAGATTTCATCTCTTAGAATTGTCCGGCTTCCTAATTTTCTAGATTTAGAGTCTCCAGAGATCGTCTGGAGGATATGGGTCATTAGGTGCTCTGTAACAGAAGCAAAGAAAAATGTATTTTAGCCTTTAAAATTAGATGCTAGGCATAATGCTGCAAAAAGAAAAGGATTTGTCCTTCTTTGCCTCTGAAACTTTTTCTACTAACTTCAGGACTCTTACTCTCATCACCCATATAGCCTTAGTTTTTACGTAACTGCTGCCTTTAAATGAGAGCTAGCAATGTGTATGCTCTTTACACATGATGAGAGGAGCTCTCCAGGCTCCAGTTCCAGGTTGCAGGGCTGGAAGTTAAAGGAGCCTGCACCAGACTCCACAGGACTTGAGTCTCATGACGATAAACAGTTTCAAGAGCAGTCCTAAGTGCTTAAATAAGGATCAGAAATGAAAACTCCCATTAGCTTCACTGGTCTTAGGATTTCAGTCTAAACTGACTCCATTCCACAATGTTAAAGGCTCTTAGTATCCAGTGTTGTGATTTACAGCTGTATTTTCAGAACATTTTGCTACCCAGTGTGCCGGTCCTCTTGTGAAAATTACTGTTTTCATTTTACTTTGCAACTTAAATGAGAATCTTTGTTTATTTATTGTATTTTATTTTTCAATATGGTTGCTGATCTTTAAAGCTCTGTTTAGTAAAAGCAGATTTTAAAAGATGTTCCGTAACATGATATTAAGTCCAGTCATTATTTTTCCTGGGATCAGCGCAGAGACAGAAATGCAGCAGAAGGGCACATTACCAGTATCCTCCCCTTCTCTGCATCATTCAAAGTCAGCTTCAAAGATAACACTGCCTTTGGGGTTTGTTTCATTTTGATTTTATATGTAAGAAGCATTCTGGCCCTTTGTTTTAAATTTCATGCAGCACAATCTCAGCTTCTGTTTAAAACATATAATAAGCCTCTTATGTGGTTTTCTAGTAGACCTGCATTTTGGCACTGTACCTGCCTATTCATGTTTATAAGGAGGAGGAATAATGGGAAAAGCAGTTTTGCATGGAAAACGTCCAGGCTACAAGACCATGCCTTTTTTTTTTGGTTAATCAAGTCTGTATGAAAAGCAATTGCAATCTCTTTTGTTTTTGAAGTTATCAGAACTCAATTTTAATACGGCATTGGAGCACTAAACATATACTTCATCCTGAAAAGCACTCCCCCGTGATAATGCTGGACCACAAATATATTTGGTTTTCAGCATACCGGCTTTTGGATTCTGTTATATTCATTTTCCTTTTATAGGAATTTTAACTGTACTTCTGGTGAAAGGTTTTTTACAATTTAGGAGCATTTGTTTCTAATGATTTTATTGTAATTGTCTCAAATGTGCAGATTTGTATTAAGTCCTTAAGGAATGCATTAAGAATCTTTACCTCCAAAGCAAAATTTCCACTGAGGCCAACAATGTTATTTCTTTCTAGCCTCTACTGTCTATCTACACATGTGCTGCTTCTTACAGAGCCACCTTGTAATGTCCCTGGATCAGAGCTATTCATCACTTCACTTGTTTGCATCCAATGCTATTCCTAACTGTCTTTAACCTAACAATAATCGTTTTATTACTCCATAGTGGTCTTAAAAATCCCCTAACATGCAGTATATTTTACATGTTTAAGGATTTTTCCGAGTCATGTTTATAAATAAATACATATCATGTGTTCTGCATTGCAGTTAATTTTGGGTGATGCATCCAACAAACAGACTCTCATAATTTTCTAGGGAAACTGCTAGCACCCCAGATGTCATGTCTGGAAGGGAGCAACAGCATGGGCTAAAACCACTGTATGAGTAGATACATCAGTATATTTTGACAGCCTACCTGATTTCAAAACATGCTGTTGTTCTTTAGCAATACAGAATTGGTCCAATATACCTAAAATTATTAATTATATTTGGTAAAATATACCTAACATGGGTATAACGTAACTAATATTACTCCTGTTAGAAGGAGAACTTAAGTGGCCAAACTACACTCATAAAACCAGCACATCTCTTCCAGTTAAAAGAGGTGATCCCAGGAAAATCAGTTTGTGCCAGCGCAACTGCCTCTATGTTAGGGGCATCTGTAAACACAGCTGTGCTGTTCTGGAATCCTACTTCTTTAGAGCTGCTGAAAGCCTGAAACGCAGCTCTAACCTAACATTTTGAGGAGGTCTGTGCCATCTTTAGAAAGATGCTAGCCTGTCTTGAAAAATCTGGATAGAGAAAAAGAGGCTGCAAATATACCCACTTAAATTTCAATAGATTTTTGAGATTCTTTTGTTCTACACATATTAAAATGAGGGACTAGAAATCAATTCCCTTCAAGGCAGGAAATGCGAGATAGAAGCCAAAAATATGACAAACCATTTGATTGTAATTAATCAAATGGCATTACTATTTTTTTTTATTAAAATGTTGTCTATAAAACCCCAAAACAGCTACATAAGAGATGTGCAATAAATTTGCACCGCAAATGACTTTTATTTAATGCTAGCATTATATCATGGTCACTCCCAACCCGACACTTCCAGACAAAGGACCATTGGTCCTTGTTTCTGTTATTAATACAGAGGAATTGCTTCTCATGTTCAGTGACCCAGTTCCAAGAAGTATCACAACATAGAAGCCTATTTTCCACCTAATAAACATGCATAATTCCTGTGAACATTAGCACTGATTATGCACACTTATACACTCTGGGGCATATTCATCTAAACCCAGTGATTTCAGAAGATCTGAAGGAAAACGTATTTGGCCCTCTAGACTGGAAGAAACACTAAAGAATGATAGGAACAGTCCAGAGCCTTTTATTGGTATATTTTATTTTAATGACACTTTTGCATATGAATTTCTTCAGCTCTCTGCCCACAATGCAAATGATGTTTTATGTAAGATAAAATAATTAAGGACTTTTTATGACAGAGAAAAAGAAAATGAAGAAGCCAAGCAATGATTAAGCTTAATAGTTAAGATATTCACTCTGAAGATGGAAACTGTAGGTCCAATGCTACTTATCCCTACTTCCTGCAGAAAAAGATGTTAATTGGGAAATTGCAGCAGCCCAGAAGGGCCTATCTTAGCACAGGTAGAGCAATGAGAGGGTGAGCCGTGCAGATTAAATCACTTTACAGGCACACGATAATTGATTCCGAGTTTCCTACAGCTTGATGAGTACTTAAAGCACTGTGGTAAAGATAGGGCATTCACATCACCTTTGTTACTTAAGAGAGAAAGAAGAAGGACTCCAGTCACTTGATTTTGCTTTGACTTCTAATGTCCTAGATAGTTCTCTGCAGGAGAGGTTTAAAAGATGCAACTCCCATAGGAAAACAGATGCATATACCCTGGAGAAATGTAGAATTTAATACAAATTCCTGTCCTGATCACTACCTTGTGGGTTTTGCACTGGCACATTTGTTTACAACATGCTGGCTTGATTTTCAGTTTTCTCAGAATGCTATCCACAAATTTCTCCCTCTCCCAAGCTCTGTGCAGACTGCCAGGGCAGTTAACTCAGCGTTTCAGCATTTAGGTCTCTGTGGCTCTGGGCTTATAGTATATAAAAAATTCTTCAATAAACTACTTCCAAAAACTGCTGAAGCATTCACCTCATTCAGTAACACGGAGGGAAACACAAGCCCTAACAGCTTGCCACAGATTCTGGATCTCAAGAAGAATCGATCCATACCAAAATGTACCAATATTCTTTACTGAACCTGTTGGATTACAGGCTACACTAAATATGCAACAGTATAAAGCATATTTCTGTCTATTAGCTGCTTATTTAGAACAGGTTTTCTTGACTAAATTGTTTTTATAGACACTTCCACTAAAAGTGCTCCAGATAGTTTTTCTGTGGAGTCCGTTTGTATAACTACTTATTTGAAGAACTGCATGATTTCTGTTCATAATGCAAACTTCAATAGCAAAGGATTCCAAGCCAAGCTGTAGTAATTCCCCCTTTAGTCAACAGAGTCTTCATCTGCCTCAGCAAACAACATGGCACAACTGATGCAAATGCATAGAGTGGAGGAGTTAATGTTGAGTACCTGACATCCACGTCACACGTGTTCTGGATGTTTTACTTCAGATCATCTCTAGCTTATTAGCAGGCATTAGATATAATAATACATTAGGTGCGATCCCAGGACACATCTGGTTACATTTCACCCAAAACAAAAGCAGTTTCTTTGCCCCAAGATTGTCCACTCCACTCTATAATTATGATGGAAGAGAAGTAGGTGGAGATAATCAGGAAACTCACTTCAAAATAATGCTCCTAAAATATGGTTTTGCCCTTTAAGCTCAGGATATTTGCTATTGTGTGTGAGTAAAAGAAAAGAAGAGCTTTCTTTGCCTCTTAGTCTGATGACCAACACCCTTTTCTCCCTCCACAGGAAAGTGTGCCACAGACTCTCATGAACAAAAAAACGATGTCATCTTAAGAAACTGTAAATCTGAAGATGACTCATGTATTTCTCTTCCAAATATTTAATCATGGAAATCTTCAGTAAAATCCAGTTCAGACCAAGAGATACAATGTCATCCCTCTCAACTCTAAGTTCATGCAGAGGAATTATTAATCAATACAGGCGCCATCCATTTTCACCCCGAATATGCATTAAAGGAACTGGAACGCTGTTAATGCAATCATAATGATTTGGGTTTCCTGCTGGTGGCTCCTCCTGGAAAGATCAAATTTGGCATCTGGGGTTCTGTCTGCAGCCAGCAGCCGGGGCAGGCAGAACGTCCTACACCGGAGAAGTCGCCACCACTGACAGCACTCAGACCATTAGCTCCTCAGAGAGCCCAGGGTCATTATTTTACAGTCATTTCTGTGACAGAAGGAGAAGTAAAGCTCTGGATTTACTACCGCTAATCGTATTTCTCCCCTGCAAAATTAGTATTTATCCCTGTATATAGACATTATATATAGAATGACAATAAACTGGACTAAATATATGACCGTAACATTACAAGTGAATCTCAAAACCCATAACTGCCAAAGTAAGGGAGACAATCTTACTTGGTGTGCATATCTAAAAATATATGAGGCCATAAAACTAAAAGCCAGATATTGCAGCGTAGTAAGACTACAGGGATGCCTCCAAATTTCAAGAGCAAAATACTGCTCTGCTCTCCATGTCATTTTCTGCACTACCATTTTTGTAAACATGATATTGAATTTACTCTGTGCTATTTCTCCATGGGTAAAGCATCTTGTAAAATACCTGAGAACAATTCAAACACCCCTTTGAAAGGAGGAATCTATTTTCAGAATTTATTTTTCCCACAACACACAAAATTATAGAACAAACAATTTAAACCCTTTACTGTGATTTTCCACAAAGAACGTAATGCTTTCTAAAGAGTTAATCAGCTGACGTACTTTATTATGAACTCGTATTTTCTAGAGACCATTTATTTTCCTCCAAAATATGCAAGAGAAATGATTAGATGTCTGATCGTATTGGATGTACACCACGTACTGTTTAAAATAGAAGTTATAAATTATCAGTCAATAACAAGCACAATACCTGAGGCAGTAAAAATTCTTTCATCTGAAAATAGCAGTTATTACAAAGTCAGTCGTTTCTTAAGAAAAGGATTGTGAGGCAACATCTTGAGCCATAAATATTAAAATATGAAGACAGAAGCTTATTTATGTAAGCTGGAGTTAGCAGTTTTTGTTAGACCATTCATTAGAAGAAAAAAGGGGCTAGGTAATAATTTGCAGTGATCTGGTTCAAGGCTGAAGAAATTTAACATGCATTTAAGGGAAAAGACAGTCCCACTTGTCTGCAGAAACTGTCAGCGTGCTCAATATTAACTACTTACACTTGAAAGGATGTTTTGTTTTTATTCAGCCTCACACTGTATTTATGAACCATTCTGATCCTACTGTTCATCATTGCCATCCAATATTTTTCCTAATTAAAATTACTTTGAAGTCTCTGACCTTTAGGCAGACACTGGATTCTGAATTAAAATATAATTATCTTTGTAACATGCATACACTTCTTATGCTGCCCCCGTGCTCTTCTTGTTACAGAATAAATACATAATAAATGTAAGAAAAAGACTACATTGAACTTGATAAAATAATGAAAAATAAGAAGAAAATAAACTGAGCATCCTGGTTTTCCTTTCATATATCACAAGGTCAAAGAGACAGTACGGAAAAAAGAAAGGCAATACTTAAAATTTAGAGTAAGAGATCCTTTGTGCACAAAGCGCGTAATTTATGTGCAGGACATACCGCAACAGAACTTCACCACTTTTGCTGAAACCAAAAGGACAGTCTTTTATGTCAGTAGGTCTAGCAATAACATGGTTTATATTCCGGTGGTGTTACACAGGTACAGCGTGGTTTATTGAAAAGGACCACAACCACTCTTCGAAGGTGAAGAAGGCCCACAGATTAGCGAGTGCAGAGAATATATTTCTTGTGAATAAACCACAGCACTTTTCCTAAACTTTTGGTTCTGGTCACTGTAGCTATATGAATTGCTGGTATGATGAGGGTAGCATTTCCCATTTATCTCCTCGTCTTCACCACTGCTACTTGTAGAAAAGGTATTCCTTAAGTCTAAGTAAATGGCAGCTCCTGACCGTATGTTTGCTTTACATTAGTTTGCAACCTCTTCTGTGGCCATATAATAGGAACTTAATAAATAACTTACTTTTACGTAGAGCTGCTGAAACTCCTCAAGGTTCAGTCTACCACTTGGACAGTCCTTTAGAAATCCTTTGTACCACTGTTTTAGCTCGTGTTCATTGAACTCCGTGCTCTTCACCAGATCTTCCATCACCTCAGGGGCCAGCTTGCTATTCTGTTTCCCCATTCTGCCTTTAAAAGAAATAAATTAATACAATTAGCCAAGCTGCTGTGAACATTTTAAACTGGAATTAGTGACAAAGCCCGAACATGTCCCTTGTTTCGTGCTCACTGCTGCTCTTAGTCAAACACAACTTCACAGATTAGCTAGTGAACAGGAACCTAAGCAACGTTTGAATATTAGAGGATGAAATAGTGAAAAAGACAACATTCTTTTAGGAGTCTTAAAGCCTAGAGGCAAACTGCTCATTTGTCTTCGTGTCAGGTAAATTCTAGCTTTTCTTTACACTAAGGCTGAAAAAGATGGCTTCACATTTTCTTTGAATTTAACAAAATCTTTTTCACAGATTCAGGGATGTCCACAGAATTCCTCTTTATCTTTGTTTTGAAAATCTCTCCTGCAGCTGCTCCTCAGAGGTACAAGGTTGTGGACAGACCAGCTTGCAACCTACAGCACTAGAGGATCTACTGGGAGGAAGCAATGTGAGAGTCCACACACTTGGTCTCAAAAAAATTATGAAATCAAACTGGAAAAACAAATGAAATTTGTACATATATGAAATATATAAGAATATATATTCACATATTTCTATACATATATAATTCTAT
>NW_010240734.1:5524-13329 GCF_000690775.1 Eurypyga helias | reverse complement strand
CCCGCTCCTCCACCCCGGGCGGAAACCCACAGCCGAAACTCCGGGGCTTGTCGGGGATCAGAAATACCTCCTCCCCCCACGTGTGTTATAGCCCGTTGATTGCGGTTCTTTGTTTTCCTTCCGTGTGAGCCGGGGGTAATAAAACGATAAAAACCCAGCAGCTCGCCCTTTCTCTGTCCTCCCAACCCTGCCTCCCCTCCATTCACCCGGCAGCGCCTTTGTCCTAGTGCCCGCTCTGTTCTCGCAGCCCACTCCCCTCCCCCGGAGGGGCAGTACCCGGCCGGGGCCGCTCCCGCCCGCAGCACCGCTCACCCGGCTGCCGGGGCCAGGCCGAAGCAGGGGTTCCTAAACACCCCCTCTGCCATATATCTTCAGGCCATAAATGCAGGAGACGACCAGGTGATGTTTCTTGAATAAATTCTGCCCCTGTGTCCTCGCTGGCCATGGTTAATTCACTTTTAATAAGCCTTTTGTCACACTAGTTAGTCCTGATGTGCCTAGTTTGTGCCCTCTTATAACCAAGAGTGCCCCGAGGGCATATCTAGCCTGGGTATCGCCTGGTACCAAGGAAGTGGGAGACTCCCAGGGCCGTTTTGCCACCACCCTGGCTCTGCCCGGACATTGCCAGCCTGCCCTGGGGCCTGACAGACACCCCAAAAGCACCAGTTCTGCTGCTGCAGGGCAGGGATACTTCCACTGTGCTGGGTCAGTCAAATCCTTAGGGACCTTGGAAACTCGAGATGAAGAAACATCTCCAGGGTCAGGCTGGGAAACCTGTAGGAAAGCGGGGGCTGAATTAAGCTCTGCTGACTCTCAGCCTGCTTTAGCCACAAGCTCGTTCTTCCCTCCTCATGTCCCAGCCCTATGCTTTGAAGTGGTGACTGTGGCTGGGGGCCATTTATATGGGGTGGGGTTTTGATGTAAGCGCTGCTTTGTATCTTTTGCGTATTGCACAGTGTCTTGAAAGCCTGTTGGTTTCAGTCTAAAAGGACTCCCCCTTAGTGAATGAGAAAGCTTCCTCCTTTTCCTGCTGCTGTTCCCCTTTGCTTTGCTGGAAGCACTCTGGGTGCAGGATCAGGCCCGTGAAGCTCGCAGGTCCATTTTCGATCTGGTGTGGCCTGAGGAGCCAGTGACTCAGTGGGCAGTGCTGCTGATTCACCGGGGCCATGGACCCCCAGGAAGCTGCTGTGGTCTGGAAGATCTCTGGGACAGCAGGGGCATAAATTACCCTGAAGCACTGAGCAGAAGAAAAGGGTCCCTTGGGGGTCTGCAGCACCGACTTGGCAAATAATGGGCTGTAAAACCATCAGAAAATAAACCTCCTTGAGGCTCCCCCTTATAGTCCTGTTCCCCCTCGGTGTGGGCAAGCTGGGAGGAGGTACTCAAGGGCTAAGGTGGTCTCGCCTCAGATGTTGCAGTGTTATGAGCTGTTTGCCTAGCCCCCAAGTGTCCAGGGGTCTGGCCTCAGGCAGGGCAGCCAGCACAGAGCAACTGAAGATGAAGTTGTACGCCAGGCCCCGCTCCTTCCCTTGCTTTCTGACTTCCAGGGGTTGTGTCACATCTTTCGTCTGTGTAGGTGCAGTTTCATTCTGGGTGAGCTCAGCCCCAGCATGGCGAGAGTGGTTGTGTGGAGGGGAAGAGCTTGCCGAAGGATAAAGTAACGGATCCTCCCTTGGTGCTGACAAGGATTCTATTATTTATTGATTAAAACCGAAGCGCAGCCCAGCTCCTGGTGATGAGCAATCTCGTGTTTGCAGAAATGACCTCAGGGAAGCTAGGTTGAGTGGGGAGGGGGAAGAGAGGAGATTGCTGGAGGATGGGATGAGAAGATGACTCACTGTAAGAATGGCCTGCAAATATCCTGATCCCCAAGGCTTGTAATTAACCATTCACCAGCTGCATGTGTTAGCTGCCCCCGAGACACGAGACATGTGTGTCTGTTCGAACACACACACTGATTTGGCTCAGGCAGTTTTCTGTGTTCATTCAAGAGAAAAAAAAAAAACAACAACACAGGATGTGAATGGGGATAATGGCTATTTATATAAACTGGACATATTGTTCCTACACGATGTCAGTGGCCGGGGGCTGGTGGGGAGGTAAGGTCAGCTATGTGAAACCAAGAGGATTTAAAAGTCTGCTCCATGAAGGGCAGTTGGAGATCAGGACAGCAGAGGATTCTGGATACCTGCTTGTGTTTGTTGACTTTTCATGCTACAAGTTGTTAGGGATATTATTTTATCAACCCAGTTGCTGTGGATATCACTATCAATCCTTCCCTCATGGTCTCCATGGTCACTTGACCTCGTACTCTGAGCTCCAGGGCGAGCTGGCTGAATGTGGCTGGGACCCAGGGAGTAGGAGGAAAGGTGCAGGTGCTGAGTGCCAGTTGGCTGCAAAGTCACCCTCCTGCCCTCCGTCATGGAAAACAGACTTTCATCACGTTCAGTGGGCTTTGGATCGTACCGGCCGCTTGCAACTCGAGGACCCTACGGCAGGACTGAGTGGGCAACAGTAGCGCGTCATGAATTCGAGCACACATCTGCTCAAACATTGCAAACAAATGAGACACCAGCCTTACAGGGCTGAAATGTCAGAGGTAGCTGTACCGGGCAGCCCTGGCAGAGAGGGTGGCGGGGGCCTTGTGGCTGCTCAGATCTTCAGCACTTCCTTTGTTTCAAAACCTTTCCTTGCAGCATCCACACCAACACTGCTTATCAGGGCAAAACAGTTGCAGATGAATTAATCCTATCGGATTGGCTTTCCAAGCCTTGTTTACTTGAGGGCTATGCTCTGAGGGATTATTTGAATCTAGCTGTTCAGGAGCTTTTGCCGTTCATTTCTGTTCTGAAAAAGCACAGGTGGCAGACACGTGGCACACCACTGATGTTTCCGGGATGCTTCTGCTACCTGACTTATCCACATTCACTTTAGAGATTGTGTGCTTCCGTGCAGTGTATTTCCAGCCTAGAAACGGGCAACAATTTAGCTGACGACAAACTTTGAGTAACAGTGTAATAATGGGATTAATTCCTTTTCATTAGCAGTGCACTGAATGAAACGAATGCAGTACTTAACCATACAGAATAGCTCATGTGGGGCTATTCAGTTGTCAAATGCTGTCACAGGATTTCATTAAGTTTTATAGCTGTTATTTAATAGATTGGTTTCAGTGGGACCGTCTTCCTTACCTCGCTGTCTCCTGCATTGCGGTGATTAGTGACACAGTTGTAAGCATCCACCTCTTGTGCTTATGTCCATTCAAAAATGCAAATGAAATACTTCCTGTGGTGTCACAGAGTTTATAGTAATGTCGTTTGGAGAGGATGACTCCTGGCTAGAGGTCTCAGTCTGGAAATAGTGCTCATATCTAAAACCTGGGGGAGGGAGTTGAGTCCTGCTGTACTGGAGTTAATGGTTGCTAGACTCAAGCAAGTTAATAATTGTCAGCAGTATCAGAGGTTTTTCTTCTGGTGCCCAAAGCCATTTAAACAAACCCATTTCCCCAGGGGATCACTGTCCCTCATTAACCCCCAGGGGCCCATTGCCGTGTGGCACTATCCCACTGCACTGCAAGTGTCGGAACTTCAATTCTCCTCTTTAATTAAACCAATTTTTGGAAGCACAAACATTGATGGTTTTGGTGGGTTTTGTTTTGTTTTTTTTCCCTAGGGGGATACGAAACCTTTAACTCGCAATATCCTGAGTGCTGTGTGGATGGAAAACTCATTTCCCCAGAGAGGACTGAGGCAGAGAGAAACCTCGCCAGCCACTGTGAGAAGCAGAGTGCCAACCACAAACCCGCTTACGACCAGGTGTGTGCCATGGCCGCAGCAGGTGACCTTCCCCTTGGGTCTCCTCCTTCCTGCCTCCGGGCTCTGGTGGAGCTGGCAGGGTGCCGGTGGCCCTCGTGATGGTGAGGGCTGTCTCAAAGTTGGCGCAGTCTGGGTTGGCAGCCTGTGGGTTGAGAAAGATGCCCCGTGTGTGCTGCTGGTCAGCATTGCCTCCACCTGGCTTCAAAATTGGGCAGCGTAAGGAGGAAACACTTCCTGTCTAGCCCCAAAACTGTATTTGCAACCCGTCTTTATCACATAGCCAGGCAGTATGAGCAGCTCGGATCTCCCCAGGAGACTGAAAGCGAGCAGGGGAGAGGCTGCTGGGGTACCGTTTTTCCGGCAGACAAAGGAGCACACTCTCTCTGTGCCTTCTCTGTGATCCAAGGAGGGGTCTGAGGGTAGTGGTGGAGGCTGTGGCTGTGGGGCTGTTTCTGAGAAGAGGCAGTGTCTCGAGAGCAGCCCATGGGCTGAAGGAGCGGGGTTTCCACAGGGGAAGTCATCACGCATGCCTGGCCTGGGGAACACAAGCGTGCCAAGATGTCACCCTGCGGTCGGGCCGCTTCCGCCGGGGTGTGCGTTTCCTGGCACTGGGGGAGCCCCGGGTGATGCCGCTCAGCTCCCCGGGAACCCCTCCTGCCACCCTGTACAGCTCCTGGCTATCCCCAGTGCCTGGGACTCGCTGGGTGGGCAGCTCGGGGGGCGGAAAGCCAGTTTCTCACAGCTGGGGGCTGGCGGAAGCTCTTGTGCATCATGGAAAGTTACCTGCGATCCCCGACACCCTGTGCCGGGTGGTGGCTTTTTTCTTTCGCAGTCTCGTCGCCCAGCTTTTGCTTGCGCTGAGGAAGGAGGAACTGAGATGACATCTCAGGGTGGATGATGCAGTGAGTGCTCTGCCCCACAGAGGTGTGGGGAGATGGGGCTACCCCTCCCCAAGCCCCACAGGGCTGTTGCGGACTGGGAGCTTTGCTCCAAGTCTTTTTTGTTTTCCTTCATCTTTAGAGGTGTGAGTGGAAAGACTGAGCCTTGGGCTGAGCTGCAGCAGCCTCCTCCATCCTCCTCTTCTTCCCGGCTCAGACACAGCTCCCTGCCCTGCCTGTGTTTAAGCAAAGCCTCGGAGGGAACGACCTTCACATATGAAAGTGCTTTGGGCGCATCCCAAGGGGCAGGAATTTAAAGAAAGCAGGAAACACCCTGTGCATAAGTGGGCTGGATCAGACTGTACCTTGCAGATGTGGACAAGAAAATGAAAACCTGTTTCCTGCGTGGGCTTTGCCATTGCAGTGACTCACTGACCGGCATCATCGGGGTCCAAAACAGCCAGGGAGGGAGGGAGGGGGCACCCACGCAGGCTCCCTTGCCTTTTTCTTTCTGGTATCAAGATTCAAATATCCTTGAAAAAGAATTACACGTTCCTGTTTCTTCTCTTTCAGGGTGGTCCAGTTGAAATCCTGCCTTTTCTCTACCTTGGTAGTGCCTATCATGCTTCCAAGTGCGAGTTTCTTGCCAACCTGCACATCACGGCCCTGCTCAATGTCTCCAGGAAAAGCTCGGAGTCCTTCAAAGATCAGTATTGCTACAAGTGGATCCCAGTGGAGGACAGTCACACAGCAGACATCAGCTCACACTTCCAGGAAGCCATCGACTTTATCGGTAGGTCCAAATAACAAATTTCCAGATATTCATATTAAATACATTTATTTTAAAATATATATTGGTGGGAAGGACACGTTATTTTCTGTATGTTCCCAGATGTCACAGCAAAAGTTGGAGCTCACTCCCTTCTCCAGCATCTGCCTTGGCAGAGACATTTCGCTGAGGAAGGAAGGAAGAAGGACATTCAGAGCAAGGTCTCTGTCCTTCTCTCCAGCGTTCCAGGCTGGGAGGCCAAGGAAGGAAAATGTTTGCTCTTGGCTGCCGTGAGGCAGACAAGCTGGTTAGCTTTATTTTCTTTTCAAAGCAAGAGTAGGTGTAACTTCAGCACGACAGGAAGCAAAGGAGTATGGTTGAACAACACCAAAGTCTATTGATTTTTGTAAAGGAAAAACCCATACCAGTTCCTTGGCCCTGCATGCCAGACCCTGTAAAAGCCAGGTGAAGCAGGGCCAGTTTGTTGCCTTGCAGTGCTGGGATATCCAGCATCTCCCCTTATCACAGAGCTGTTTGTATTTCTCCTTTTGATCATGTTGGTGTTTCACCCGCTAATCAAATACCCCAGTGCAAAACAATAAGGAGCCCTTCAGAAAACTTTAGGCCATCCCCTCCCAAATCTTCCTGCATTAAGCTGAGTAGGCAAGTGGCACACTGTCAAAGGAGAGGCTCTTCCCAGAGAGGCACAGGTTGGTTTAGTGGGGTGGAGCAGCCTCAGCCTGGGCGGAGATGGTGTTGAAATCAGTGCTGTTGCTCTCCAGGAACATTTGAGAGAGAAACAGAATAAAACCTCAGTTGCAGACTTGCTGGACTCGTTGCTCAGCTGAGTTTGAGCCCTTCCACAGTACAGGCAAAATTAAAAATCCTGATTTGAGGGTCCCCTCGGAGCCCTTCCCCTTCCTCACATGTTTTGGGGAAATGCTAACTCTTCTATCTCATCCCCAACCATTTCTGATAGTTGAGTCACTTGGAAATTTCCCAGATTTTGAGGATGACTTTAGTTTTCACTTTCTTTTAAAATTGGATGTGTAGTGTAGATGCTGGGGATGACTCAAATCCATGTCTTCCTTATTTTGTGCAGTAGTTAAATATAACTGGTTGTGGTGGCACCAGTCCCCTGGCAGACTGTTGAAGACAGGCAAATGATAACTTGCTCAGCCCTGCGTTGTTTCAGTGCCATGCACTGAGCCCTACACTCAGCACAGTTCTCTATAAACTGGAGTTGAACATATTTCTCAAGGCAATAGAGTAGAAAACGTCTATTTTTGAACTGTATTTTTGTGTGGAAAGGGCTTATTTTAAGCACATTCTCTTTAATCTAATAACAATCATTGTGTTGTGTGAGTAACCACAGTGGCTCCTGTTGTGTAAAATGGGTGCTTTGCATAAGCCTTTTATATCCTCACTTAAGTCCAAGCATCCTTTAACCAGGCTGTAATTAGCAACTGCCTACCAGTCCTTGTGTGCTTTGTGGTGAGGCCCCAGTGAGTGAGCTCAGCCCCTCCACCCAAGGGTACCCACCAAGGTAGTTCCTGCTACCACCGTTTGCTGCTAAACAGCCAAGCAGGGGGTTAGGTTCGGACTTTGAAGACAAGTCCTGTTTTCTCTGTCTCACAATGCTCTGCAAAGTGAGTTGTTCCAGAAGAGAAATAGGCATGTGGGAAGGAGGCAGGGAAGGACTTTCCTAAGAAATGCAGAAAGAACCAAATCAGGATCCACAGATCCTGAAACCAAGTGTTCTCTGCAGCTCAGCTCTGCCCCAGGCAGGGTTCTGTCTCCTTTCTCACTTAATCTCCATTACTCTTCGTACCCAACAGAAGAGCAAGCCTCTCCTTGCTGGTGGGCTGGCTGCGTGCCACACTCCACAGTCAGTGCTGGGTGCGTGTCGCAGTGTCCTTTCCGACCCCAACAACAACCAACGTCTGCAATGACTTTTTTTCCCCTAGATTATGTCAGACGAACAGGGGGCAAGATCCTGGTGCACTGCGAAGCAGGGATTTCGCGCTCTCCCACCATTTGCATGGCATATCTCATGAAGACGAAGAAACTCCGCTTGGAGGAAGCCTTTGATTATGTCAAGCAGCGCCGGAGCCTGATCTCACCAAACTTTGGTTTCATGGGCCAGTTGCTGCAATATGAATCAGAGATCTTGTCTTCCACTCCCAGCCCCCCTGTCGCCTCGTGCAAAAGAGAAGCTGCGTCTTTCTTTGCAGAAGAACTGACATTAAGCAAAAACTTTGAAGGCTCATGTTTTGCCTTTCCTACCTCAGTGTTGAGTTCTGTGCCCATCCACTCACCCGTCCACCAGCTGAAACTCAGCCC
>NW_010240734.1:0-5502 GCF_000690775.1 Eurypyga helias | reverse complement strand
TGAACACCCTGGGGAGACCGGAGCTGGCGTGGTCCTCTGATCCGGACAGTGACCCCTACAAGAACATTTCACGAACGTGCAATAGAGAAACCTCATCGACTTGGTCGGAGACAGAACGGATGTCGTGGGTCGTACTTCCCATATGCTGTGACTGTAAGATGCAAGTGCTCTAAGTGTGGCAGGTTTTCTGAACTTTTGTTGTCCTTTTTTTTTTTAAAAAAAAGTGCTTTTTTAGGTTTTTATCCACAGAGTGTGCACCCACTACTGTATTTCCAGATTCCTGGGGAGCAATGAGAAATCCATTCAGTATGTTCTCAGTTCCCATCTTCTTCCCTTCTTATTTTTGAAAAGACCTTTATTTAAAGTCTCAAGCAATAAACAGAAGCATTGGGGAAGAAAGCAAAGTGAAAAGCACCACCCTTGCAGCTGCAGAGGTGGTGGGAGTGAATATTCATTATGCTTTTTCTCTGGCTTTCCTCCTCCCTTCTCCTGTGTCCTGTTTCAGGGAGCAAAGGGCCGGGGCATGGAGCTCCTTTCCCAGGACACTATTGCACAACCAGGTGAAAATCCCCTCTCCTGCTCCAGCCTCTGGAGTGTCAGGTATTGACCGCAGTGTAACTGGATGCCTGGATCCATTCAGGTGTGGCATTTCCTGTACTTCTGCATTTGCCTTTGTACTGGATGTGCTTTTCACTAGAGCTGGGGACCTAACTGAAGCTATTGGGCTACCCTGCTGAGCTATTGTCCTCCCATCTGTTATTTAAGAACAGCCCTAGAATACTTGAATGTCTCCACAATCCTCATCCGAGTCACTTCCCATCAGATGACACTGTAACTGCTGGATTTTTACACCAAAAAAAAAGACCTGACAAGCTTGGCTCCAAGCCACCTCCTCCTACATCCCCCCCAAGTGTTCCCCACGTGTATCCTGTGTGGTCAAGTGGTCTTGTTCAGTGTTACGTGGCTTGCTTAGTGTGTGTGGTCACCTTCTAGCCAGGCTTCCTCTGTGAAAACTGGTCATATTGGTTTCTGTGTTTGCAGGGAATTCAGAGTGAGTGTCTTTCTTTGTCTGTTGACCACCTTATTTTTTGATATGTGATATGTATGGGAAATGGCAATAATTTCCAGAAGATCTCGTGAATGTGAAAGAAAACCTGCAGTGGTTTTAATGGAGTGTAAAAAAAGAAAAAATAAAGAAAAAATGCCAGGAAAAGAAAGCTGTTTGTTGTACTTGGAGTGAGCTGCAGAAGTGCTTTGGCCGAGCTTGGTGGCAGGAGAGGGCACCTGAGAAAAACATCATGGCCCAGAAGTGGTGTAAGGAGGAAGAAGAGGAGGGTAAGCACCCCTGGGCTCTGTGCTGAAAGCCTCCAAGGTGCATCTCTGGGGGGGGGGAAGAAGATGAGGGGGAGGATTGTTTTAAACATCATGACATGAGTCATGATGGCGTCACTTCCCAGCAGCCAGACAGGCACTTCTGTTTTGATTCACGCATGTTTTATATAAGATTTGCCTTCTTGCTGAAGATAAAAATCTGAAGTAGGCACAGCCCCCACTACTTCCCGAGCACATGCCGAGAGATGTAGCCACCTGGGCAACACACCATGGACCAAAGTGTGTGGGTAATGCTCATCTTTTCAATTTTTTTAATGAAAAAAGAATAATTTGAAGTGCCAGCACCTCTGAGCCATTTCATACTACTTTTCAGCTGGAAGTTCTGAGGCTCTTTCTGGCTCATCATTGCAGCACATTTATAATCTGTATTTCCAAGTTACCAAGTTGAAAAAATTTATGGTAGATATCTGGGTGAGTTACAAAGCATCTGTGCCTTTTGGGGTTTGTCCATTTGTAACCTCCTCCCCTTGGGAAGTAAATCACACGGGTGAGAAGCTGTTGTTGATGAGCCTTGGATTTCTTCTCTGTGTTGGGGGGATGTGGCAGCAGCAGCCCTGCTAGGGCTCTGGGAAACCTGAACACAGGAACCAGCAGCTGGGCAGGTGAGGCAAGTGATCTAGTAAGACTAAATCAATTAATTTTCTGAAAGATCTGATTGCTCTTCATGGGGAGCCCTTGTTCTCAGCATCTCAGCACCCACAAGCACCTGAGCAGAAAGGCAGGGAGGTTTAGCGAGGGGGTCTATATCCTGAGCACAGAGACCTACAGCCTTGACTGCAACAGAGCAGCCAACAGCTCTCAAAACAGCATAACCCCTGGCAGGGGGACAGACAGTTTTGTTTCCCAAGGATGAGGCAGCTGAAACCCTCTGCAGAACTGATGATGTTTGCCTTGGGAACCTGCAGAGCACAAGGCGGTGGGCTGGAGGGGTTAATGGAGGAACTGCTGGCCTGGGCAGGTTTGACCACAGCAACTGGAAAAGATCACAGCCCAAGCAGAGGAGCCAGGTATTTAGCAGAGAGGGAAGGCAGCTGCTCTGGTTTTGGAAAGGGGCTCTGATCCTGGGATTTAACACAGTGTGTTGGTGGATAGCGTTGGCAGTAGGAGATGCTGGGCTGTGATTCAGCAAGGATGGAGGGCCAGAACCCCATGGGAGCCTGAAAAGGGGTGGTTGTCATGCCTGGGCACAGGATTCTGAGGTTTGTGCTCTTGCCCATGGCGTGATTCCCCTCTACTTGGTTAGTCCCATCCCATGTCTCCTCTTTGCAGGCCGAAGGAAGCCCCAGCAGCCAGGGCACAGTGGGATGTAAATGCTGCCTCCCAGAGGTATATGGTCCGATGCTGGTGCCTGCTTTGCTGAGCAGTGCTAATTCAAGATCTCAGACCCCAGCTCAGCTTTTCCCTTGGCACGCTTGGCAGACACCACCTCTCTGAAGGGACACCACAGACCACAGGGGTCTCGAGTGAGAGTACGTGTTCTCCTCCCACCCTGCCCACGCTGCTCCCACAGGCAGGGAGGAGCTGGGGACACAAGCACAGCTGTGTGAAGGTGGGTGTGACAAATCAGGATGGCACCTACTTGGGAGATGGGATGTGTGAGCTTGACCCCACACGGGCAGGTCAGGAACCCTGGTTCTCTGCTTCCAGACGCCAGCACACGACAGCTACCTCCATCCTTAGGGCAAGAAGCAGTTCTGTTTTGTGGTTTGTGTGCTGAGCAAATACACCACATTGAATAGGATGGAAGATTTAGGGGGCTCTTGTAGCCCAGATGGGTTTGGGTTTGGGTAGTTCACTCCTAGGGATGGAAGCTCAGACCAGGCAGGTGTGTGGGTAATGTCAGAGCTGAAGGATGGGGGCTGAACTGGCTGGTTCAATGTGCCTGTGTCCATCTGCCAGCTAAGCTTGGTGGAGGAGTAAGGATCTCAAAAACAAGGTTCTGATGGAAAGTAAAGACCTACGTAGCTGTAAAAAGGGAAAGGCTCTAGAGCAGGATGCTTTCAGACATCAGAAAATGCAAGTGAGGTTTTATGCCATACCCTTAGGCAAAGCTTTGATTAGAGCTTATCCCTTATGATACCTGAATCCAAAGAAGATAGGAGGAAATGTCAGAGTAAAGGGGATTTTGCAGGTTCTGCTGCCCATGGAAGTGTTGGTTCAGGGCTGCCCTGGGACGTGACTGTCTCTCTCCATTGACTCTCCTGATGGTGTACCATTATGGCCTGGGCTCCTCGGTGTCACTTGGGACCTGTTTCAGATCATGGTGTGGGACTGAAGAGGGCTTGTGCCACGTAGGTTTTGGTCCCTTGCTTTTAGTCTTGCAAAGAGCAGTCATGTTGCAAGCGTGCATGCTGTTGCTCAGGCCCTGTCTCTGCTTTGCACAGGCTGCCCTTCCCTTCTGCTTCTAAGACAAACAAGCTCTTCAAAAACACTGCCACAAAAAATACGTGGCTGCAAATCAGATTGTGGGATGTGGGTGGATGGGTGGGTGTTGTCCTTAAGTGTCCCTATGCGTCCTTTTAGGCCATACATTTGCTGGTGTGATTTGCAGCTTCTCTGCTGCAAAGTCATCTCCTGCTTCTCTGATGAAAGGACATTCCAAAAGGCAGAAATTACATCTTGACCAGTAAAATTCACCTGCTCCATGGGGAATTTGTACTGAGGTGTCCATCCCTGAGCAACACAAGGTAGGTAGCTTTTCTTCGCTTCTTGCCTTCTGGTGGTGAGCAGCTTTTTTCAGGAGACAAAGGCCTGAATGAACAAGGTATTCTGCAGGCGTCGTTATTTGTATGCTAAAAATAACACTTGCTTTCCCAGGAAGTCGAAAGTCCAAATGTGCCTGTAACACGGCAAAAGTAAGCGAGGCTCCAGGTATGGTGAATCTGACCCTCCTACTCCACTCTTCACAGCTTCATGCTAATTGGAGCGGAGACACACGCTGCCAGCTCACTCTCTGGGGAGAAAAAGGCAGGATCCAATTTGCAGAGCCACATAAATATGGAAGTAGGATTTTTTTTTGGCGTGGGAGGTGTTACCAGTACCACACATTACGGTTCCTTGGCTTTATCACATCATAGGTTTTTACTGAGACATGACTAAGTTCTTTAAATAAGGAATATGAAAATAGCTTGTGAAATAGATTGAGTCATCAGAGAAAATCAAATGAGGTTTTGACACTGAGGCCTCAGTTGTAATGTCCTACTTTGTTTTATTGTTGCGTTGTAAGCTATACGGTCATTTCAATATGTTTATTTCAGGCTCAAAATTCAAAGCACTCTGACATCTAAGTAAAGCTTACTGAACAAGTTCATTTTGATATTAGCAGATGTTCTGCATGAACACCCATGAACACTTGCAGGGAATGTGAAGGCTCGCAAAAGAAATGGCTTCTGTGATTATAGTTGAAATGTTCAGCACTGCTTCCAGATTTCTCTAGTTATTAAAGAGGGTTTATGGCCCCTAGATATCCCTTTCAAGTAGTAGCCTATGCCATGGAAATCACCGGCTGTTATTTGTAGCTCCTGGGATTCCTAGCAGGACCTGTTATGCCAGGAACTGTACAGACATCAAGCAAACCCAGAAAGCCAGTAACTCAAGACCAGGAATGGCCTGGGTAGATCGAAAGGGAGAAAGAAGCACAAAGCCCCAGAGCAACAGCATCACCCTCAGACTCTCACAATTCTGCCTGGGTTTTTTGTGCATATGCCCATGCTACGGAGACCACAGGTGGAAAGCACCTGCGTGAGATCTGTGGGACCCGTTGGACGGGCTGTACATGAGTGGAAAAGTGGAAAACACCTGTAGTATAAATCCTACAGCTACGTGACAGGGGTCCCTGCCCCAGTCCAGGCTTGCTGCTGTCACAACTAGGATTTGAGGACAGGCAGCACATAAAGGTCTGCTGGGACTGTTATATTGTCAGAAATTATAGGCAAACTGATAAAGACCTCAAATCCCTTTGGCACAACCACTTTTCAGACTTGTCTTTACTGAGCTACTCATGTTAGCAAAGTTACTCACATGAGTGAACGTTCATCAGACCAGGCTTAGGTATTTCAAGTGAAATGAGAACGTAGTTTTTCACAGTCTCCCTCTCTCTTTTTTTTTTTT
>NW_010240733.1:5376-49349 GCF_000690775.1 Eurypyga helias | reverse complement strand
GATGATTATATCCAGGCTGGATGATTATATCCAGTCTATATCCTTCTTATGTTGAGGGCTCCAACCGGTCTATATCCTTCCTGTGTTGAGGGCTCCACAGCTGGATGCAGAACTCCAGGTGGGGTCTCACAAGAGGAGAGCATTGGGGCAGAATCCCCTCCCTCGACCTGCTGGCCACACTTCTCCTGATACAGCCCAGAATACAGTTGGCTTTCTGGGCTGCCAGCACACACTGCCAGCTCATGTTCAGCTTTTTGTCCACCAGTACCCCCAAATCCTTCTCCTCAGGGCTGCTCTCTATCCACTCTCCACCCAGCCTGTACTTGTGCTTGGGATTTCCCCAACCCAGGTGCAGGACCTTGCACTTGGCCTTGTTGAACTCCATGAGGTTGGCAGTGGCCCACCTCTCCAGCCTGTCAAGGTCCCTCTGGATGGCATCCCTTCCCTCCAGCGTGTCAACCGCACCACACAGCTTGGTGTCGTCGGCAAACTTGCTGAGGATGCACTCAATGCACAGCTTTTTATAAAAAGCTTCCATCATTCTTTTGTTGACTTCTGTAGATATGAAGGTTAAATTATCGGTATAACGTATTTTTAAAAGTGTACAGATACAACCCAAAAACTTTCTCTTGTTCTCTCTCCCCCTATGATAAAATAGAATTTCTGTATCAACATCTCCCTTTCATAAATGTGCCACTTTCTTAATGCCTTGCCAAACTACTGCTTTTTCCTTTTTTCCTTTTATGCATATAAGTGGAATCTGCTGTGTGCAATGATTAACAACTGTGTCTGGAATATATCTACAGCTTTTATATATATCGTATTTCTGTCTGGGCCCCAATTCTGCAGACCTTTATGCTTAACTTCACACAGCATGAATCTGTGACTTACTTTCTCACTTTAAAATGTATAACAAAAATCAAATTATCACTTGAGTAATTCATTGCTTTCTTGAATGCATTTGTTACCAAGCTTCATAGAAATATTTAAACAATATTTAAACAACAAGCTATTCAAACAACCTGCTAACTTACTGGATTCTAATTTCCTTTACACTTACATGAAGTAAAATTTCAAAAAAATTATACAACCATACAAATGTGTTTGTAATTTAATCTTTCTGACACACATTACATGAATGGTAATTTAAATGAGCCATACTTCCAAGTCAACTTTTAGATCTGAGTGATATCCAAAGTGAGCGAAATCAATACTTCAGATGCTGTAATGGGCTCATCACTCATGACGGAATGAGCACTGTTGGCAGGAAACTATGCTTAATATGAATAAGCAGGTCACACCTAGATTTGTATTCAGCGATTTCCTGCACAACTAGAGAAAGGGAAATAGAAAGATGTGATGGCTGAGATGCTGGTTTAGACCAGTCAAATATAATCTGTAATAGCTACCTTTCTGAATAAAATTACCACTAGGTCCAGCACTGAAGAGTTCCTTCTGTTTGATCAAATGGCTGTAAGAAATCTTTATCTTATAACACTATTTCCATACTTGTAAGGTTCCATTAAAGATGAAGATGATTCTCTGTATTACTAAATTTGCCCCAGATTCTCAGGCTAATTCTGCTAACAGGGTACTACAATTTCTTCTCATAATAATTTTAAAATTATTAACTCTTCTCATATTCACTGACTAAAATAACATAGGATGCAGCAAATGTGAAATTTTGTCCTAAATTAAGGAAATGAATCATGTTTCATTTTTTAAATTTTTACCACAGAAATCTACAAAGCAGCAGGTAATTCCAATCTTCTAACTTACCATGTTTAAACATTTTGCATTGCTTCAAACCAGTAAGTACATACAGATCATGGTCTCTCCTGTGTTTGAAATTGCACCTGAATGCTTGAGTACTCTAAGGCCTTGTACAAAGTCTAATGAAAGGTGTGAGGAGAAAGATGTCTGTTGCTGAGCATGAGTAACATACATTCTCTTACATGGTTATCACCTCCATACAGGGGGAGATGAAGTAACTTTTCTGTGCACCATAGAATCACAGAACGGTTTGGGTTGGAAGGGACCTTAAAGACCATCTAGTTCCAACCCCCCTGCCATGGGCAGGGACACCTTCCACTAGACCAGGTTGCTCAAAGCCTCATCCAGCCTGGCCTTGAACACTTCCAGGGATGGGGCATCCACAGCTTCTCTGGGCAACCTGTTCCACCCTCATTATAAAAAATGTCTTCCCTATATCCAATCTAAATCTACCCTCTTCCAGTTTAAAACTGTTTCCCCTCGTCCTGTCACTACAGGCCCTGGTAAAATTTTTCTCCGCCTTTCTTATAAGCCCCCTTTATATACTGGAAGGCTGCTATAAGGTCTCCCCAGAGTCTTCTCTTCTCTAGGCTGAACAACCCCAGCTCTCAGCTTTTTTTCATAGGAAAGGTGCTCTAGCCCTTACTCCATGTTAAGATCCATTCCATCTGAAAGCTCCATTTCACTTCCCTATGTTCCTGAGGTCTTTAGAATGGTTTAGCCTGGGAATTAAATTATCTGGTGGCCCACATCAGTCCTCTGAATAGTCACTCCATTTTTAACGAAATTATTTGCCTATACAGAAGAAATGATAAACTTGGTGTGAAAGACTGCCTGTACAAGTATGTCTGTGCACTGCTAAGTTTAGGAGATGATAATAGCAAAGAGCTGGCTGCTTGTATTTTTAAGAGACTTCAGCAATTCTCCTAACCTGATAATAAACATGAGCACATTATGAGAATAATATAGAACATTGCATCAGTGTAGACAGTAGACATAAACTATTACACTTATAGCCAACAGAAAATTAATTCTTAATGTTTTTACCTATCAGAGAACAACATTCATTGCCATCATCTTGCTATGCGTCTCAGATGCAACACAGAAGATGTTTATATAAATATATAGAGAAAGTATAAATAGTTTTACATATAGTTATATTTACTCTCTATATATTTCAGAAATTATTTCAGCACGTATTAAAGAACAGTTTTATAGAGATAGCTATCTATGAAGTAATAAATTGGTATGCATCCCTTGTGTTTCCTTCTCCTGTTGCTAAATACCTCCCTTTGATCAGATTCTTTCCATCATTCTTCTCCTTTCCCTGTCACATTCCCCCAGTTTTCCTTTGGTCTGACATGTCCTTTAAATTTTAGGGGTTTAGTTTTGTTCCTACCTTCTGTAGCAGGCCTGGAGAATTGTGTCTGCCTCTTCTCGCCATGTGCAGCTGGGAGTTTTGGCTATAATCATCCCAAATAATTCTCCTCTCTTCCTTAAAACCTGTACCACAATGGCATGACACATCTTCTCCACCTGCCTTTCAAACTTCTATCATCTTGGTTGGGAAGTCCTGGACCATGAAGTTCCTGGCCTAGTTATTTAATTTTCCTGAGCTAATGATGTACATTAAATTTCAAATTGTTTACTGGCATTTTACAGTTCTTCATGAAGAAGGAAAAGAGTACTTACAGTTTTACTCCAGGTGAGACCTGTGGTATGATGCTCTTTGATATAAGCTTGAAGGTCAGACCAGATGTTCAGATATGACTTCACCCAATCAACATGGCGTGCATCACTGTAAAAACAGAGACGATATTTATATGTATGAATGTCGGTATTTAAAACCAGAAAGCATCGCTACTCTTGCTTAAAGCAGGCCTTAAAGCTGTTAGCAGGCATCCAGCCAGCTCAGTGCTGAAAATACTGAGGCCTACTACACTGGAAAGCTTTTGGATCCTTCCAAAAGGAGGGACAAACAAGGGCAAAGGATGCCTCTAGCACAGAGTGCTTCCTGCTGGAAGGGTGTGTGGTCATCCTCCTGTTCAGGCTCAAAGTCAACTGAAGAAGCACTGAAGGTATATGCAGCTGTGCAGAAGCTACCCAGACTCAGTCTCAGGGTGTTGAATTTTAGAAAATTAAATATCTGTGGGTACTGTAAGATATTCTAGCTGCCAAGTTCAAACGTAGCCAAGGTAATACTGGATTGTGTTATAGTCATCAGACTGAAATATTTATACATCAAGAATTTTTGAAGTACAAGTCACAAGTTGGCTCTGGAATCATTATTTGGAAGGGTTAGTCTTCCGATGGGACAGTAAGTGAAAACAAAAAATACGTACAGAGAGAGAGAGAAAATGCTTGTGGAGATGGAGTCCTTACTTAGGATGATCCAGAAAAATATTATTACTGAATTATTAGTGACAGCTGTGGACCAAATGCTCACAAGGATTTGGCTGTCTACCTCCTATTTATTTCCTTTGGAGTTTGATGCTTAATACTGCTGAAGACCTGTGTCAGCAGGTGTAATCCAAAGCCTATTGAAGTCAAGGGAGAGCATTCCACTACTCTGGAAGACACTGTGATCTGATTCAGTGAAAAACAAGAAAATAATTCCTTATTAGGGGAAGAACTAAATACCTAAATAATGTACCCTTTCTATATCATTATGCAAGATGTTTTCTTCTCCAGAATAAGTACTTCTAAAGCCACACTGTAAAAATCTTCAGTTACCCCAGTAAGTACCTTCAGTAGGTAAACTAAGGCTTCAGGAATAATACATAATGTATATGCAATATAACATATGTTATATATAGTACATAACAAATTTTTATACATACACTCTAAATAGAAATAAATAGAAAGGCTTTTTATATATGTAAAGTTTTCCTCGCTAAAGAGGAAAAACTCACTGCAAATGCTGTTCTTCACTGGGATTTAAAAATCAAGAGGCAAAATCTGGCCTCCAGAAGTACCCAATCGACAGGATTTATACATGACATTTTAAAGAGGGCATAGGAAGGATCTGTATTTTTTCTCTTTCTCTGTCAGCTCACAAATCTCATTCATGGAACTTTTCTGTGAATTCCTTGTGCTCTTTAAGAACAATGCAGTGGTACAGAAAAACCCCAAACATCTGGGAGCTTCAGAATAAGACACTCAGTTGTATACACCTACCACCTAAATGCACATTTTCAAGGGAAGAGCGAGAACAGCAACAATATGAGTGCACAAGTGAGACAAGGATGCATAGCATCTTGCTAGCCACACACTGATATGTAAATATGCATTTGCATATAAGCTTATGATGCTGGAATGACAGAAAATTAAATATAATCCTATAATTTGCAAGAGAGTGAAAACCAGCCCTTCTAGTGCTGCTGCCATTCTCACTGCAACATGCTGCAGGTCAAAGATGAGGAGTGGAAAATATACTACTGCAAGCAAGATTTTATCAAATGCTTTTTAGTTTATAAAATGCTTTCTGTGGTAACACTGTAAAACCTACTGGTATGGTTAATGCTCTGTTCTCTGGCTAGGAGATACTGGTGCTTGGCAACATACCTGTGCTTGTAGTCCTTTAATACCCTGTTAGTATAAAAGGTAGCAGCATCATTCATCTCCTTGACATAAGGGCCTGGTTTAGGAGACTAGGACCATCAACCCATGGTAGCAGGAAACAACAGAAGGAGAAAGGAAGTAAAACATTAGTCAGACACCTTCCCTGATGTATTAGGTATATTATAAAACAGCTTCTTGGGTGTAGTAGACTGAAGAACTAAGCAGATGAGACTGCAGAGTTCTGCAAGATCTGGAACTATGCTGGGCCACCCCATCCAGAAGCACATTTGCAGCCCTCCCAGCCATCCTGCGTGTCACTCACCACTGCTATCCAGCCAAGGGCAGGTATGCTTTCACTGACAGCCGAGAGGTGGTTGAACATTTTACTTCCTCTGTTCCTTTCTCTGAAGTTCTGGATTTCCTGAATCTTCTCTGATATTGGCTTGAGAAGCATTGCCACCTCATTCTTAAAAAACCCAAAAGACACTGCTGTTAAAACAGGTAGTACGAATTCATCCTGTGGTGTAACACTGTCCTCCCTGCCCATTGATTTAACAGTTGGAAAGAAAAGTCAACATATTCTCTGCACTGAAGTAACAATTTAATTACCATGCTCTGGTTGGAGCAGCAAAATGCAGAGACATTAAGAATTAATAATGTGTCACAGCAAAGATTGTTCTCGGCACTGGCAGCATTTTTACACGCTGCCCAGGTTAAGACCCATAGAGACCCAGTATCTTAAGATCAGCAGAATGCTTCATGTGATAGCCATGGAACATTGTGAGAGTCTTTACATGGGCTTGAGTTTTTCATGTTATTAACCATGTTCTTCTTTCTGTATGCACCACAAACTACTCGCTAGGTTAGTGGCCTCCTATCATCTGGCAACAAGACTGAGACAGTAATACGCTGAAAGCAATTATCAATTTTAGCTTCCCCTATTGCTAAGTTTTAATGTTTTAATTTCCTTTGGCTTCAAGTAATGTGGGAGGATTACTGCCTGCCAGCCATGGTTTGGGGAAATTCTCCTTTGTTAATCAGAAACGAATGGTATCCAGGGGAATGACTGTTGAGCGGAAGGAATAGTGTCTGGAGTGAAAAGCAGAATGAATGTAGAAGCTATCCGAGCTCTTTCCTGTGCAAAGTGAATGCTAATCACACTGGCCCAGCGTCTCAGAAAAAATAATTTAGAGCACCAACTTACTAGGAATAATTCTTCCACTCCGAAACAACACATCGAGGGACCAGAAGTCATCAGGTTACAACCGAACAACTGCAGTACCTTGCTGCCCTACAAAATGTTTCTATAAAACCACTACAATTCTTTATTGCAAAAGAATGGCCACAGAACCCATAGTATGTCCCACCAAAAGAGTGCACCATGCCAATTTCCCTGGCACTTGACTTGTAAATCACTCCAGATGCAGCAGAACTAGCTATTTTTTCCTACCTTTTCTCAGAACTAGTTGTTTCATAGAATTAAATGCTTGTTGGAAACGACTAATCCTCATATTCCTGAGGACTAATGCTGTCGTGACACACGGAAAGACCATGTGCGCACATGCGCTACTCGACCTCTGTCATGTGTACGTACATTTCACCCTTTCGCAAGACCTTAGCTTTGCAGAATTTTATGTCACCTTAAAATAAGCATGTTTGCTATGGATCAACATAGGTCAAAAGACACTTCCAAAAACGGGACAAAAAGGGGTTCTGCATTTTTAAAAGAACTGTGGTCCAACTATGGAGCCTTAATATTTTAGTGGTACTGTAATTTTGAGAAAAGCCTAGGCATCTAAAAGGCATGGGGATATTTGGTCTTTACAACAAAGCGTGTTGGGGGAAAACAAATATTTACAGTATTACTGGGAGATGAAAAGATTTTTTGTTGATGGCTTAATGAGACCGTCATAAGTCATTAAGTGTGAAAAAGGCCTGAAACCTCCATGATTTGTGGTTCTTAAAAACTGATTTTGTTGCCATAACATGATAAAGCCTGCAGGAATTCTGCTTTCTAATTTTTGCTTGTTTACAATATGCTGCAGCTGGTTTGTTCTTTCTTATTTTGCAGGGAAATCTTTCAAGTATGACAGTAGTTAACAAAACTGAAATTTAAGAAAGTGCTTGTTCTGCTTTGATGTTATGCCAGTTTTCCTCCCATAAAGTCGAAGGGATATTTACAGTCCTTAGCTTACTGTGAATCTTCATGGCGCAGTTCTAGCCAAAAAGAATATCAGGCCTAAAAATACAGCTCCACAGATGCCCAGTGTATCCAGGAAGCACTGGGAGGCAGCACGTTTCTGTGGATAGGGCACAAAAGTGAGAGTCCATAAATGGGGGTTCTCTTTGCGGCCCTCCCACCAAATTATCATCAGGTTTCAGGAATGCTGTGTTACCTTTCTATGCTTCAACTTCTTATATATGAAATGATGCTAATATAGCTGTTCTGTTTTGTAGAACACCGTGAAATCTACAGATAATGTGGCAAAATTAGGGCTAAACATCATCCTGAATGGTACAATAAGACCCATGCCTCCTCCTACGCCTGCTAGAAAAACAGCCAACCACTTCTGTGAGGGTTTTCTATCAGTGGTACAGACAGAATTTCTATCCCTTAGAACACAGGACTTAATCTGTCCAGCGAGTCAGCTGTTTATAAAAATGTAGTGGATTTATGTAATTTCACAGAAAAAGTGCCCTGTGGGAGTTTAAAAGGTGGAATATATGTTGCTGAGGAAACTATCTCGAAGTAATCATTCCCTGGCCCTGTGGTGACACCAGGAAGAGCCACACAGGGCCTGAGGCTTTGCTCAGCTCTGTCCCATGAGCTGTAGCAGGAGAACAGTACCCTCTGCCTTCCCTTCGTCCTGGTCTGCAATGGCTGCTGGCGGGCTGCACAATATGTGCGTGTGCGTTTGTGCAAGCTTCTTGTGATCCAAGTTTCTGTGTAAAGGTTGGACACAAAGGAATACTGCACTGCAAGGGGTCACTTAATTGAGTCCTGCCTCCCTGCACTCAGTTCTGAATTTTTAGTTACTGATTAAACTGCAGATGAATTATAGTGTATATGGCATATGGGCATAGAAAGGCTCATTAATTCTGGCAGTAATCAGTCTTGTTTGGCTTTACAATGCAGAACCAGTTGTGCTGAGGGTTCTAGAAGAATACTCTCTTTATTGCAATGAATATTAAACCAGCTGGTTGTTAATAAAATGATTGTCTATACTGTATCTCTAAGAAAAAATGAATTCAAGATGAATCAGAGCTGTTGGAAAAACCTTCAGCATGCCTTTGGCATGTACTAGATAAAATTTCCTGTCATTTAAGACACAGCACAGTTGTTTAACAGATATTTAAGAGTCTCTGTATAAAAACCATTCCTATATCGGTTTTGCTCAAATGCTTAAAAGTGCAACAGTGGCACAACTTAGAAACATTAAAAGTAATTCCCAGTGTCCTTTTTAAATAATTATTAAAACCAGATGGTCTTTTAAAATATTGATACCTAAACAAACTGGCCAGCTTTGATCTCTATCTTATAATCCTTCTTATAAAATCAAGAGTAGTAAGACTGCTGCAGTGATTAGCCAAAACGCTCCAAAAAAGTTACAGCATGCAACAAGAACTGCCTTAGGCTTCTGCTTCAGAGACTTAACAGTCTCAGCCCAGTCTCATAAAACAGCCTGGCATAGCGGTATTCCAAGAGACCGCACCAAACATACTTTCTTCTCCTTCACATTTTTTTAACACTCACCTGAGAAGTTCCCAATGTGACAGGTTTAACAGGACTAGGGCACTGGGATTCACTTCAGGAGAATGATCAAACTTTTGGGTTTTGTGATTTTCGTGGTTTGCCTGTGAAGTCACACTAAACTGAGTGGCTTGCTTAAACTCTGGCTGCTTAAGCCAGTGATTACTTGAAAATCTCAGCTTTCATTTTAGAAAACCGGTATTTTCTCAGGACCACTGCTGTCCAGAAACCTGCCAGCATGAATCACACAGGCGCAAAACCCAGCAGGTAAATAAAAATACAGTTTTAAAGATCTTATGTATTTTTAAGCTAATCTTACACGGTTTTGAGGGGTGAGATTGTTTACAGAAGAATTTTTATGTTGACGGGCAGCAACAGAATTTGGACCTCACTATTATTGTGTATAAATCAACCTGACTTATTATGAAAAAGCCATGGCAGGGGAACAAGTACCCTTTTAAGTTATGCTAATTTTACTCAGCTGCAGCCAGAACAGCATGGCTACAACCTTTATTCCATGGTGTACAGTTCTGTTATTTTCTTCTGTCAGGTCAAAATCCCCATCATACTTAGATTGTATTTTTCACAGGCAAGTTTGAAACATGGAGTTGATTTCACTCAGCCGCCTTTGTATATGTTGGCAAGTAGTGCAGCCTAATAGGAAGGGTTCTGTAGCACAAAGCAGTTGGTGCCGAGGGCCTGACATTCACACTATATGTGTTTGGGGCGGCAGCTGTTTTGGACTAGCTGTAAATCGTGGTTTAGGTGCTGTCTGGGAGCGTATCTTCCATTTAACTTCATCAGGAAGGTACACATTTTGTACAACCTACAACTGCTGTACAGCGTGAATCACAGCACAGTAAATGGGGCTGATCTGAAGGAGAAATACAGTCCCACTGTGAACTAAAACCCTAATGCAGGCACAGCCATTATCTCCGCAGACAGCCTAGTACAGCCTCATCCCACAGTTCATCATTTCAAGGGGTGAAAGATGTCAGGGATAGCGTTCACCACACTCAGTTCTAACAATTTAAAAGGTAAGCATCTGCTCTCAGCTGAGACTTGATTCCCTCTATTGTAAGTGAAGAAAGAATTCCCTGAGGAATTTTTTCCACCTATTAATAGATGTTAGAAGACTATGTAATGGAAGACATTAATAGATGTGAAGACTGCACTCTAGAGGTGCTGCCAGTCACTGTAAAGAGAGCCTAGAAAGACACCTTACACAACGTGCCTACCTTGACAGTTAAAGCTGACGAGCAGAATCCCATCCTCTATCTATAGGAGTAAGATACTTGTAGCTTCAGTACCAGCGAGATGCACTTCTGCTATGGGTGGCTATGATTTTAAACTACAATAGTTTTCCCATATTCTGTATTTTGCAAAGGGCAATCTGTAAGGAGACTTTAAAATTTAAGTTAGTCCTTTGTACATATGTGGTTTGAGGCAGTCCTCTTTTTTTTGTTGTAGCTGTGTAGCAACTGTCTGAAGGGAATCAGTGTTCAGATTTGGTGGCAGAATAACCTCTTTCTTCGTATATATAAAGTATTTTTTTCCAGAGATCAATCTAAGCTAGTTGGTAACTTTAAGACCCCGAGTGCTGCATCTGGATTACTCAAATGCATACTTTTTTTTAAATTTTCCCTATTACTTCCATGGTAAAATACTACCAACTTCTGTTGGCAGCTGTCAAACTGTTCTTTCAGCACTGCCTATCTCCATCTCTCCTTGCAGAAGGTGTTTCACATTTGTTTTTGCTCTTAAAATTGCGGTGTAACCTACTGCACCTTAATCCACTGCCTTCTCTGCAAGCATTTTCTGATTGGCAGCAGAGACCGTCAGTGAGATATTTCTCTACGATTACCACATTCATGTCCTTCCAGTATTCTGACATTTTCAGGGGTCAAAAGTCTCCTCCTAACTAACTACAGAAGGACATTAGTTTATTCTGGTCTTGTTTTCTTAGACTGTAAATCTCGAACATGGTGGTGGAACAAGTGTTGGATTTGTTTGTCAATACTACAGGTTTTGCCACTTGAACTCGCTGCCATGCAACAGCAGGACTATGACACAGAGAGGCAAATCTGCAGAAATGTCTGGTCAGCTTCATAATCACAGAAGCTTAGACACATTTGTGTGCTTCCAAAGTGACTTAATTGGTATTTGGCTTTTATTCCTCTTAGATAGCACATAACTTCTCAATCTGACAGCTGATAAGAGCTGTGGCAATTTTGTGCTTTGGGGGGTGGGGCGGGGAAAAGAGGACCAAACCATAACCCCACATGACAAATTACTAGTTCAGTCATTTGTGGGTTTATTTTGAAATGTAAACTCTGAGGGAGAGCAAATGGAGAAGAATGTGAAAGACAAATAGCTTCTAACCAGTGGAGAAATCCAGGGCCTGATACAAACCGACAGGACTCTAGCTGGATTTTGAATGGACTTCTGGATGCTCTAGATAGTGTTTTCCTGTCCACTACAGCTCTCCAAGGGCAGTACATTCAACAAGGAAGGGTCCTCCTGCTTCAAGCACCCAGGCAACACCCCGCACCTAATCAAAAAGAACAATTACACAAACAAACAGTTTTCAACTTTTTGATTTACTACTCTCAATCTTTGCTGCTGTAATCTCAGTCCATGTCAGGGGGGCCCAGGGCATTCCAGATAGCCATGTTCTGCCAGAAAATGGTGTTCTGTTGAGCCACAATTGTCTTTTTCACAACATCTGAGATCTGACGAGTCTTGACTAAGGGCAATTACATTTCATACGGGGTAAGTCCCAGGACAGGGATGTTAGATGGTGCTGCCTTCCAGCCTTGAATGTTTCTATGTTTTATCTGGGATTTCCCCAGAGCAAACTTTAAGACAGCCAGGTTCTAATAAGCACTCCTGGAGTCTGCATAACTTTCAGAATTCAAAAATCATTGGTTGTGGTCTGATTTAGACCAAAGTAAAATTGGGAAAAAAAAACCCAAAACCAACAAAACAAAGCAAAAAACCCCATAAAGCGCTGCATTTCAGTCAGCTGTATCCCCAGTGGTTTCCCTTTTAGAAGATCAGGAAATCCTGGTCCAGGAGGCCCAGAAATCTGGGGAAATTGGGTAGCACAGAGAAAGGAGTCTGCTGGTTTGGATTTTGTTTAGCAGAAATAAAGAATGTGATACTTAATGGGGAAGGGAGTGTCCCATCAGCATAGCTCAGTGGGATCTCAAATGGTGCAGTCTGAATACAAACATTGCTATAGGAACTGAAAAATAGCCTGGTGGTTTTAGGGCATTATTTTAGGACACAGCAGAATTCCAGTAAGAGTCTGTAGGCTCCCCAGAATTGCTTAGCAGGTATGTCAGATGACGAGCTAGACAAAATACAGAGTATCACCTCAAATAGCGTCTTCCTTGTGGGGTGATGCTGCACTTAGTCCAAGTATAAACATACTGGAGTAAACACGCGCAAGAAGCCTTTGCTTACTGGAGCCTGGTTCCTGCACAGAGCATGAACTGCCGGAGAGTCTGTGCCTGGTGGCGTTGATGTGAGCCAGGCTAGAGGTGGGCAGTAATGTGCACCTCTGACTCTTATTTCTCATCAATACAGGCTGGGAGATGTAGCACTAATCGTGGCCCTTCTATATTCCCTGGATCCCTAAGTCTCTGGACCTTCTTACAGCACTGCCCCTGGGGCAGAACTGAATCTCAAACACATCCATCTTTCCATTGCAGTGTCTATTAACCTGGAAGTCTGGCAAATACAGGTGAGGAAAGAGAAATGGTACAATGGATGCCAACAGATGTTAACTAGATCAGCAGAAAATATAATGAGCTTGAGGCCGGTTAATTGCAATCAGGCACCTTTGAGACAAAATTATGAGATAACAGGAGTCAGGAAGCTATCTGGAGGCTGGAAATATGCTTACAATGAAGCAATAATCCAGAATTAAAGTGGATCTGAAACCAAGTAAGAGTTTGCAAGGATATCGAAAAATGAGCCTGTGCACACTGTAAGGCAGCGGGCTGGATGCTGAAAACTGTGGGTTGGTCCGTCACTGTGGCTCTGACCACAACTCGCATGCAGTTGTAGACTTGCTGATAACAGAAATATGTCAACAGTTTAGCAAGATTTCAGAGAACAGGAGGGGGGAAGGGGTTCCCTTTGGAACTCAGGACTCTCGGGCTCTATCCATGTCATTCTTGGCACCTTCTTTAACTTTGAGACCTGAGGACCTTAAAAGGACTGAACCAAATTCTTCCTTAAGCTATTTCTAGATACAGAGGTGCAGGTTTGCAGCAGTCAACCAACGGAGTAGAACGGCAGCAAAACTTGGCTCAAACTCATTTGCATAAGTAAGTAATAAATTAATGAGGTGAGAAGTATCCTGCTCTTCATATTTCTGGAAAACAGTAAGGGTGGTCCCAGTAAGTATGCGGAAAAGTAGTGGGAAATGGAATGACACAAGCAAGTCAAGGTAATTAGAAAACAAATCCTGCTAGGATACAGTAAGAAGTCCCAGGGGTCCTGTTATTGAAGTACTTTAAAAATAGGAGAGAGAAAAAAATGAGCAATCCTGCACTGACAGAGAGTAGGGAACTGTAAATCTCCATCTTTGATTTCTACATAAAAATTCTGAAAATGAGTCCTTTATTCAAAGAAATTGCCACAACTATTCTGTTCCTACAATAGATTTTTTGCTTGTCTATAAAAAATTAAAAACCTCAGGATTTGTTCTCATGGCTCTAAGTCGAACTTCACACACAGTTTCTTGGGTGTCAGGACTTATTTCCCTTTCCTAGGAAAAAAACCCCCTCTTTTACCTCACACTTTCTTCCACGCCTCTCCTCCCACCTGTGTGTAGAATCTGGTTATTTAAGCTAGGCATGGAATGTTCGTCTGCACAGTGTTAGTAATTAAATCCATGAGCTCTGGCAGTCATATGAACTCAGCATTTTTTTAAAATGAGAAATTATGTAATCATTTATAGCCTGAACAGCATGTGCCATTTAAATCTCTCTGTAGTACTTCTTGCCCTGAACATGCTCATCCTGCATATGTTTATACTGATTCACAGACAAACTTATTACCTAGTTCCCAGTATGGGAACGATGGATTATTCATGCCCTCAAAGCAACTCTTAATACTGTTTGAACTCTTAAAGTGAAAAGAAACAACTCATAAAGAGCAGACAGCCTATAAGTTACCATTCACAAAGAATTCAGTGCAATGACTTTGAGCGGTGATCTTGTATGGCAGTATTCACGATCCTAAATTTTAAAAAAATTGTGGAACGGATCAACTTGCTCAGGAACACATAACTTTTAAAATTATTATACAATAAAATAATAATGTTTCAATCAGAACTGTATTTGGCTTAGAATATGGGGAATAAAAAAATCAGGTCCAATCTATTTCATGTTTTGTGAAGGCTTATGTTAAAATACATTTTCTGATTTGCTCAAGCAACATGTAAATGTATAGTCTCAAAATACCTTTTTAAGCAACTTCTCACAGAATATAGCAATATTCTAATTTATTTTCCATTCTCATCTGCTCTTTACGATCTCATACATAGTAAACAATTTACAATAGGCATTTTTTTGCTTTAATGTTTGAAGTTTGGCGTCAGAAAACAATTTCTAGTAAGTGGATGAACTGAAGAATCCCATCCGGCTGAATGAGCCTGTATCCAGGAGCTATTAGCTGGGACATACGCAAACAGGGATATCAACCGGTGGTTTTGTCATGTGATCTCTTCCACTGCGCACACAAATATAGAACATGACCATAAAAAGTAACAGAACATGCTCTCTGCGAAGTAATTTATTGCAGTGGATGCTAGATTGGTATGCCAGCTGGAATTACCTTCTCGGCTCCTACTATTTTCACATACACAGATAATAAAGGCTGTGCACTGCAACAGGTTCCAAATGAAAGAGATATCATTATTAACGGGAAGCAAAACTCTGCAAAAGCAACTTCAGTAAGCTGAACTGTTTGAAAATGTTTGTTAGTGACTCATGGCAGGAGTTAAAGAGCTAAATGAATACTAGGGCTTCAACATTTTCATAGAGGGGAAAAACCACTGCTTTTTGTATGAAATACATTTCTCTCTGCTGAGCACAAAAAACCCTGAGGATTATTATACATGTAGGAGCTTTCTTTTTGTTTGAATTCCTTATTCAATAGTTTGTAAGCTGGAAGAGCTTAGCTAATTTATTTTTCCAGGGCATTTTCCCCTCCCTCTTTCTTTTTTTAAAGGCACCATGTACGACATCCCAACATGACAGGAACTCAGTAAATCCCCTCAGTCTCCACACGGCTGTCTCTGAATGTCTGCAAAGCTCCTATGCCATAATCGCAACTCGCTGGCTCATTCACAGCTTTACATTATAAAGCAAACAGTCTAGACAGCTGAATGACAGAATTACTCTCTTTTCTCTTGCATTTATAGATATGCTGTCATCTTCATTTGCTTTTCTCTACCCTGTGCATTCTGATACACTAATGGTTAGCTTTCCTGTTTGGATTCCACACTGACTCCGGGGCTCTGGGCTGTAAATACAACCAGAGCCCAGATGACATCTCATGAATAAGGTGCTGGGGGGCCAGGGGGCGGACCCCCGCTTCTTTCCTTCTCCTGGGTTAGCTGGAGATAACCAGCTTTTTCAAAATGGTTAACCAGTATGGCCTTACAATAGGATTTTTTTTCCCATTGAGATGGAGATACCTAAAGCCCAGTGTCTGAAACCATCACTTTCTGCAGTGGGAAATACTGATCAAGTTGCACAGAACAGGCAGCCTTCAATTATTTTCAGGTCTGTCTATAGTATAGTTGAATGTTTCACTGCAAAAAATATGTGCAAAAAAGAGAAAAAGAATGAACGACAACACGTGTTTGGATGCCTATAAAAAACACGTACCTAGCAGTCTTTATGTTAAAATCACTTAAGTAACTGGACGGGGTTTGTTCTCACTGAGAAAGGAACTTCAGTCTGTAATATTCCTGATATTTTAACTTCGGAATGATGCGTACACACACCTCATGTGGCATTTCCCTGGTGCTAAGAGACAGTTAAATGATAAAAGTATACTTTCTTGCCTTCAACAAGTTGCGGAGATCTGTGCAAGCCTGATAACGTGCAACTAAGACCTGTTCCTGGCTGGGCCTAAACCACAACATGGATACATGTGGCCAGCTCTGGTGATGTTTATAGTGAGATTTTTACTATTTGTTGCTTTCTTAATGCTTTTGTAACTGTCATTCTGGATTGCTGGAGAATTAATTTTTACATTAGCTCTTTTTTTTTTTTTTCCCTTGCTCTGTTGCCATTTTTTAAATGCAAGTTTTTAAGCCTTACTGTTGAAAAAAATCTTAAGAGCCTTGACTTGAGGTCAGAAAGTCGAAAGGCTGAAAGTGGGGAGAAGCTATTGCTATTCTCACTTGAAAAGCAGAGAAAATCATACTGATCGCACATCAGCACAGGAGGCGAAAGAGTGAGCCACGGCTTCTCCTCTTATCAGAGCTGGGAGAATACCAACACTTCCGAGTAGTACGTTATATTATGGGCCATCAGAAACTGTTCATTGGGGAATATTTTACCTATGAACATGAAGAGTTTTGTGGGCCACTGGGTCCAATTTTATTCACAGCCAATATAAATGACTGCTTGAGGCCTGTACCAATGGGAATTTTGCCTGTTCTCTGTGAGTCATGACCCACTTTTACTCTCTGAGATCAGGGACAGCTGGAAAAACAACTGATCCCTTCTTGCTTGGAACTCTATAAATCTAGTATCTCTTGGAATATCTGTACTTTTTTTTCAGCTTGAGTACCCTTGCCAATAAAACATACTGATCAGAAAAACTTTTAATTTATGTCTCCAAGAAGAATGGTGAAAGCAAAATTTCAATAATTTATACTAGTGGCAGAGAGCTCTGATTTGAAAATACAGACTTTAATGAACTATGGAGCAGGGAGCTAGTGGAAGAAGAGAGGACTGAAGGTCGTGGAGAGACTGTGCAAGTCTTCATTCTCTGCACACTCCAAGGAGGAAGGTTCGAGGGTGGTCCCACAGAAGGGCTGCATCATCGCTATTCCCAGGAATGATACTGTGCTATTGGCCAAAACCTTGTGCCCTCCAGAAACTGCAGATGAGATTTATAACAACTACACAGCTTCCCTGAGCTCTGTAGTTGTGAGGGGAGGATTTAAATAGTTGCCACTAAAATAAGTAGAGAAATAACTTGATAGAAATTGGGAGTTTTTCATTTTCTTGACAAAATGCTTTACCTTCCTTCCAGAATTGGCCTAACCTGGACCTCAGCTTAGAGAATACTGAGTCTAGGGATTAATACTGTTTCTTCTCCCAACAGCTTATCCCATGTCTTCAGTGTCTGTCAGAGAGCATCCCTGTGGGGCTAGCAAAAAGCCATTCTATTCCATGGCATTTCCAGCTTTCCAGAGAAAGCCTGATCCCACTCACAGCTGTAAAGTGGAAATCTCCTTTGGTTTCTTCAACGACCTTATATGTATTGGTACAGAAGGTTCTTAACTCTGCACCATGGCTTTCTGATTATTAGAGCGCCAAGCTAATAACACTGAAAGCAAGCCTCTAAGTGCACGGTATAAATGAAGTAACAAATACAATCAAATGCAGGGATTGATATTAAACATACAGGGACACAGTGTTTTTGATGCACTGCCTCTTGAAACGCTAGGTCACTTTTCTTACCTCTTGAGGCTCTTGACATTGAGATGCTAACACCAGGAAAGATCTCTGCGCTTGGAAGGCCGCACGTACCATCTCTGCCTGTAACAAAAGGAGGAATGTAAATTAAACCTTATCCTGTAACCTCCAATACCTCTTCTTGGCAGCTCAAAGTCAAGTGTGACAGTTCAAATCTTCCTTGCTGCTTGCCATCTAAATCACAGCAAGGCTGACTAGAAGAAATGTATTACTGACTTAGCTATAAATTTTTTTGAAATCTAAGGTTACGTTCCCTATCTTCTTCAGACAGGGAATAAACCGAGTTGATATGCTGTCTTTTGCTTATCATTTATAGGATTAATCACAGGAAGACTTCATCTGAACACTTCAGACAATGTCTGGGCATTTAATGGCTATGTCCATATGCAAGTGCATGACAACTTACTACCGCTGAGAACAGCAGCCTGAGAACTTTCTGTTGAACTGTAACTTAGGCTGTAGTGATCCTTCAGAAGAGTTGAGCTTGGCATATTTGCTGAGGGACTATGCTGTAATTCATTCCTTGCCTGTCCTCTGTGAGCAGACCCTAAGATTGATGGCTATGACAGATGGTGGCTGAAGATTTCTGAGCAATTTTCCCCTACAGATCTCTAGAATTTGGGTTAAAGCTGCATCCGACAGCATGTTTACATGGTAACAGTGTGGATGGGAGCTAAATCTTTACACTACCCAGTGTTGCCTACTGTTCAAATTTCTGGTCTTTTTGATGTTTTTTGAACTTTACACATTTTCTGTGCATTATAAATGATGTACATTGATTACAATCTCATCGCTATTTCAGTATTCCCTATACCTCATTCAAGAGGATGAATGGTGTCTAGGAGAAAGCATTATTGGTACAGAAAAGAACTATTCATAACTAGTGTATATTGCTAAATAAAAACCAAACCAAATGCTGCTAAGTTAATCTAATATGAATTGGTACATTTATAAACACTTCGTGAAAGGGTGGGGATGCTCATGCTGTTTTTCCTTGGGGTTTCTTCAATCTAAAAAGAAAACAAGGAAATTTTATATACAGGCCTATGTGGATGCAACTTAAAATACATAAAAGTCAGGATATTTGAAGCTGTAGCAAAGTAAAACAGCCAAATTGTGTTTATTCATCTTAAAATGTGATGGCATGAATAAAACATAATCTGTTAGGATGAAAATCACTGCAAGGGAGATGGTAAAAGAGGCCCAACTTGGACAGTATTTGGGGAGAAGTGGGTATTATGGTCTGACAGGCTGAGATTTGGAAGAGGGTAATCATCTCTATAAATAGATAAATAAATAAATAATACGGGAAATTGTACGAGCATATGAGACATAAATTTTCCAGACACAGATATAAATATCATCAATAACAGCAAGGTTTAGATATTCTTAGACATTTCAGAAGACTGACTTTTTGGTACAGCAATTCGTAAAGCAACAAAGTGTGTGCTATTTTAAGCTTAGTCTTGTGTGAGGAGGATCTTGCAGAACAGCCGACCAAAAACTAAGGTTCTAGGAGGAACTGATTATGAATGGATCTGGTTCTTCTTAAATTGCAGGATGGACAAAAATAAATCTATAGCTATATCTTGGTATTTCAGAATGGCAAACGTTTAGAAAATAGAAAAAATCGGTAAATGAAGATGACTGGCCTGAAGAACATAATGATTTACATGCAGGAAAGGATGTATTTACATTAAGAATGGAAATAATGTATGCATGCTGGACAGGAGGGAGAAATTGTAGGTAAGGGCTAGAGTCTCTGAAGGAATAAATAACTAAAGCAAGATGCTAAGAATAGGTACAAAACCCCGAAAGAGCGAGAAGTGGTTATCAAGGAGAACTTACTGTCAGACCTTATAAAATACAGAAGCAAAGGAATGATGGATAAAGGCCTTGTTGGACTGTACCTCACACAAAAAAGTCAAACAGAGCTGTATTTTTTTTAGCTACTGGAACAATAAAGAAAAAAAGCGATGAAGTGAGGCCAGGGTAGTGACCTGAAGGGTAAGTTGGGCATGCCTACATTGTTCTTGATATACAGACTACCTGTTGTTGAATACGTGCTTTTCCCAATTTCAAGGAAGTTGATTTACATGAAGATATTGAAAGGATAGCTAAGGGGAATGATGGAAAATCAGTGGGAATTACGTAATTTGTAAGGGAAGTCAAATATACGTAGTTGAGTGTGAGAAAATTGTTGGGTCCATATTATCTTTGTTCTAGAGTACAGAAGACATGGGCAGATGGAAGCACAAGTAGAAAAGATTTTAAATATGTATCATTTGGAGATAGTATGAGATGACAGAAGTATGCAATGATGGATTGGGCAAACATGGCCAAGAAGAGGGGGGAAAAAGTACATCAAGTGATTTCATGGCTGTTAGTTTGACTGCAGCACTGTACACATTTGGAACGGATTTGAAACGAGTGATTAAAAACACATGAAAATTAAAAATGGGAGAAATGACAGTGGGATTTTCTGTGGTTAAAATAATTACCTTTGGGGATTATTTACAGTTCTCAGTTTCTTAGACAGGATAATGTGTCAGATCTAGTATATTTAGGTATTATATAAAATGCTTATTGTAGGTCCTCATATGAAACTTATGTAAGTGGAAATCATGCAAATTAGTAGAAAACCTCTTCTGTTGGATAAGAAGCTGGATAAACAGACACAACAATAGGGTATATTACAGGTGGTGTTATTTGAGAGGAGGAAAATTGCTAATGGTGTTTCTCAGGGATTAGTTTAGGAACCACCAATATGTTTATTACTATCCTAAGAGCATGAGTTAAGGGTGCACTCATAAAATTTGTGGGCAAGAAAAAGTTAGGAGGTTCTGATATTGTGGAGAAGGACTCACTCATCACTTGACAAGAGTAAGTCAACTTTGTTGGCACAGGTAATATAAATAGGATAAAATTTAGCAGTCGTCCCCCCGGGCCCTTTAAAGCAATTCATCATTTTTGGTGTAAACACAGAACTGATTAACTGGAAATGCTGAAGACTGGAAAATGCAAGTATAAAAGCCAGAAAGGTATCTTTGTCAAAAGAGCTTATGCAGCTCTACAACATATGTGGCAAAATACTTTTAATAGAGCTAGAGAAGTGTTAGTAGCATGGGAGAAGACCTCCTCTGGAATTCTGTGTAAAGCACTAGTTATCTGTGTTAAATAAAGAACAGAATTTTCTGTGTTAAATCAGAATTGAGGCAGAGAAAACCTATTTGGATGTTTAGAGCAATGAGTATCTAACATATCAAGTTAAATATTAAAAGTTTCACTTGTTTTGCTTAGCAACTCAGTGGCTGAGGAATATGATGATTCTTTCTCATACAGAATGTAAATAACAGAGAAGGAAGGAAATGGTAGCACATGATCTCAGGTCTGTAAACTGGGTCATGAGTAATCATAGTCTCAAGTTTAAAACAAGATTTACAACTATTCAAAAAGTGAAGTTCAGAAGGAATCTTCCAAATACCTACAAAGAACCAGCATTATTTTAAGACAGAGCTTTAAATGTTCATCAAACAGATCATGAAACATGAGGAAAGTGCGCTTAGATATAGAAAATTAAGATTGTCTTGTGAGTTCTTGGACACATACTGAGGTGGTAGCATCAATGAAGTTTGAAAAATGGGTCTGTGTGACACTCTGTTTACACTGCATTAAATCCATGCTTTTGGGTTCCCGCTGGTCACTCATGGGAGCTAAGGAGGACTTTTTTCTCCACTCAGAGTCCAAATTAACAACTCTTCCTGCCAAAGTACAGGAATTTGGTCAGAGCTAGAGACAGACTGTTGGATGATGTACACTGAAGCTCCTAGAAGACTGACTTGAGTATGCCTCATACATGTGTCTTGCTCACCTGATCGATGTTAAAGCTATTGTTGGATGTGGAATCAGGATGTACTTCTCCTCCAGACATGTATTACTCTTTTATGTTTACTCCTCCTCCTCCTCTACTGCAGAGTGTGGCCAAGGCCACGTTCTCAAAACATCTGGGAGCTGTTACTGAGGGCACCCAAGACATTAGTAATACTGTGAGTTACCCCTGGTGCATTAAGTGTGGCTTTTTGCATTTTCTTAGTATCCTAAATTTATTATAGGATGTTGAAAATGTTCAGTGGTAAGTGGACACGGCTTATGCTGTATGCACAAAATTTATGCAGTCCCAAAAGTCCCTTTCAGTCATGTAGGGATCAGAGCACTCACATGTCTCACCTTTGAATTCAAATCTTCATATTGTGCTTATATAGTTTTTGCACAGACTTCTGCCACAGTTGCTTCCTTCTTTCCCCAGCAGCATTAGAAATGTTTTTCTGAGTTTTACTATTTCCAAGCATGCAGCACTTCTTTCCATGCATCCCATCAGAGTAATAGAAGAGCTTCTTCTCATTAAGAATGCATTAGTTCAGTCTATCACCATTCCAATTGTTTCATGTAGTCTTTGAAATGTGACACTCCATTGCTACCTCTTTCTGTTTAGCAGGCAGGCTGTGTAACTAAGCAGTCAGCACTATTTTTTACAGGGAGATGACTCCTTCATTACAGCCCCACATCCAGTGAAGGCGAATAAGTGAAAATGGACCTGGGGGGGGTGGGGGTGGGAATTATTCTCAACAGCTTGTGTGGCTCTGCCAAAAGATGCCACAACCCAATCAGCTGAAACTCTTTCAGTTATAATGAATGATGGTAATGAAGTCCGAGTGTCAAAAATGCACGTGAATCATGAGTATCAGGGTACACCAGAACGCAAACTTGCACACAAGTTTTGCAGACAGAAATGGGTATATTTTGGAGCAACAGATAATTGACATCTAACAACTTGGGGTAACCCTTTTGACATTCTTGGAATTATGCATGGACACAGCAATCATCAGACAGATTCTTCAGCTGAGGTGAATTTTGAAGGAAACAAGTTCCTCAAAGCAGTTCCTACTTTGCTTTTAGCAGCTTTCTCTAGAGGCTGGAGGAGACGGCTGTGACTGCCTGAATGCCAGGACCATGTGGCGTTCCATTCACCGCCTCAGTTCCCCACCAGTAAAGTGTGGGCTTAATCCTTGATGTGGGGTGTGTTTGACAGCTGACTTAGCTGGTTGATAGGGTTGGAAGAGCCGAAGTCTGACATGTGTGCAATGTCAGCCCAATTCCACGCCTGTCAAAACCTGTGGCTGACTACAGTGAATGACCTCTCTGTCACCATCCCAGTAACAGCACAGTCAGGCCTCATTACAGTTAAGCCTGCAGAAGTTAATGGAGGAATGATACGTATTTAGAAATCATCTTCTTAATAGCAACTGGTTCAACCTTCCTTGTCACAATGCCAACTTCTGATATGTCCCAGAAGCCACTGCTTGAAAAAATGCCAAAGGCCCTCTGAGAGATGTCTAATGGTGACAATGCTTCTGACCTGTTTGAAGTAGTGTGAGTACAGATTCCACCCAAACTTGCATGGTTTCAGACTGAGCAGACATAGATGAGCTGAACCCGAAGCTTAAACTATCAGTTTGCTTTGGCAAAGTTCAGTTCTCCAGAGCAGATGTGATTTTAGGATCGGTCTCGTTTTAAATGTTTTATTCAAAGTTGCCCATCACTCTGGCACCCAAAACCTAATAAATATAAATACTATTTATGTGACAACAGTTTGGCAAACTACGGGAAGAATAAGGCATACGCATTCAGATCTCAAGTTACAAGTAAATACAGTCTTTGGGAAAAAAAAAAAAGAAGAGAAACAAACAAAGGATTTCCTAATGAAATTTAGTAAAGAAAATTACCCTCTTGACGTGATAATACTAAATTTGTCAAATGCTATTATATTTAGTAACGTATTTCCTCAGAGTCATAGCAGTGAAAAGCATAATGTAAATATCAGAATCCACTGGACTCTAGTTCGTGGAGAATACAGCTTATCTGCATATATATACACATGCTAACATTAACAGTGATAATTTGCAAATCAAAATACAGCTCTCTATATATTTTGGATTTCTAAAATATACTTAATGACTTTACTGTGAAACAAAATAGTAAAGAGGACATGAGGGAAGAGAATTGTGGTCCAGAGTTCTAACTGTAGTTTCTGCAGAAATAATTTTGGGTCCTTTGGGTCCATCAAAAGACACAATGACTGACAGCAAATGTCAACTACAGATGGAGCAAGACCCCAGCCTTGCTCTAGAAGGGACATACTGCCAGAGGAAGAGAAACAGTTTGTCTTTTACATTCTGATTTCAAGAGCCTCTTCAAAGTGAAGTGGTGAAGTGGCTGGTGGCTTGAAGGGAGAAGCAAGAAATGGAAAAAGAATGGAGTTTAGATTAGGTATGGGGCTGCCATAGAAACTGTCCAGGCCAGCTGACGAGACAGTATTTATTTTGTCCAGCCAATTGGCTGATAGAGATTTTTTAAAAAACTGGGCCAAATGCTGAAGAGCCAGTGGCAGTTCTCCAAACAGAGCAAGGAAAAGGAAAAAAAAAAAACCAAACTTGTCACCTTTCTCTTACTGGTCCATACAGAAAACAGGGGTGAAATCCTAGGCAAAACTGAAGTCAATGGAGATTTGCCATTGATGGTGATGGAGCCAGACACCGCCCCAGATATTTTCTTTTCTATTTTCAGACAGATACATTTAACTACCACCAATCAGCTGCCTGCTATTAGTGGGTTTTTTTAATAGTGTTTTTCAGCCTGCATGGCTATGTCTATATTAGGGAATTTTGCTAAAATTTCTCAGCATTGCCACTGCCCGGCCAGTAGCAATCTAAGGTTACAGCAGTGCTGATCTCTCTAGCTGTTTGTATCTGCCAGGGTATTAAACACTGTGTCATGTAACTGTACAGTATTACTTACTTACTGTTTCAAAGTAGCATCTATATCTAGGTTCATTAACTTTACCTTTTAGTAAGCTTGACTGGGACTTAAACCAGAGCTTTTACAGCTCTTACCTCTGGTTGAGGTCAAACCATAATGGTCTTAAAGATCTTTCAGTACTAATGATGGATAGAATTGTTTGGGGTAAATCACTGCTCATGTATCTCCCATTTTATCATTCCCCATTAAACGTAAACTCTACAGGTGTATTGGAGTCAAGGGATATTTAAAGCCACGGCAATTGCTTTTATATTAATTACAAAATTTTTGCCTTGGATAAAGAATATACAAATTTGGCATCTTTTGCACCATAAAATTTGCCCTAGTGTTCCAGAATTTCCTTTAAGCTCTCCCAGTTTTGAGTGACATGGACTGTTCTGATTGATCCCCAGTGATTGCTAACTTTAAAAGCTAATGAATACGATTTAGATGTCAGCTTTGTTAAATAATTCATTATTAATCTTGGTAGCAGAAGCAATCAGTTATTTTGTTCATCTGTCACCATTTCAAACAGACATAAATATTTGGGTGCAGGGCCACTGTGGCTACTGATTACTGCCAAGTGAAGCAGCAGGAGATCGTGTTCTCCCAAAACATCTCTAATAACCTCCACCCACCAGAGATGAAGAAGAACCAAAGTGCTTGACTAGCTGATGCTCTCCTACATCTCAGGATGCTTTTGCGTCTTCCAGATTCTCAAATTCTTCACAAATGTCTTCTACAACAGCCAAAAATCTGCAACCCTCTTGACCTCTGTTCTTTCAACTTTTACATGGAAGTTCTCAAAACAGATGTAGTGTATTGATAGTTAGGGGTTCCAGAAGACACAGAATAGAAAAATATTGAGAATTGTGTGCAAAAATAAATAGCCCACACATTACTGAAGACACAGTCTACTTACAGACTACATTTTTTTTTTGTTTTCAATGCCTTTCTTTTCTGGGCAGTTTTGAAGATGTTCAAGGGTTCAAGTTTGCCATTTACACTGCAGACTGCTGTCTTCTGTAAGGAGTTAGTCTCCTGCTGGAGACTTCAAAGTTGTCTCACTGCACAGCATACAGCCATGGATCTACATTTTAAGGCCTCCACATCAGTAGCACTACAAGATGCTATTGGCATATTGCAACACCTGATCTTCCAGTCCCCGGTGCTTATCTGTAGACTTCACATTCCCAGAATTGATTGTCAGCTGCGTGGAATTTGTGTTGTCATGTTCTGCCTTTATAATATGCAATTAACAATAATCACAGAAACAAAGAGCTGATAAAAACAGCCAAACATTTTAAGAACAAACATAAAAACATCAGCAGAACAAATGGCTTCTCTACAGTGCAGAGGACACATCACTAAAATCTATAGCAGGCCACCACTGCTGGTTGGAGCTTCTAATAACCAAAGACTCTTGTAGCGTATCTATAAGTTTTAGAGTTTGAGTAACAGCAAACAGTGATCAGTTGATTTTGAGTTGCCTTCAGGTTGTCCCCGGGGATTCCTGAGGTGAAAGGCTAACACTGTACAAGAATGAGAACTCAGAAAAGCATGCAATTTTCCAGGAGAAATGAATTTAACTAATGACATTAAAGGTAATATCCTTTCTATCACATGCCAAATGTTATGCCATGGCACAGCTGTAATTTTTTGGGGGATCAGTATTAGAGAATAGATAGAAAGCCCCATAACTGGCACTGGCATTTGCAGAAGTTAGCTACAATCTTTCTGAGAGTGCTCTTCTAGCTCTTCATCCTGACTATCCTGCAAAAGTAAGCAGGTTTCTCAGAGAGATAGGAAAGGAAAACCAGCCCACCTCAGGATTTCACTAAAGAACAGAAAGCTGCTAGTTTCTGCTATTACTTGGAGCTACATTCCGTACCTCTGAAAGCGTGCATTAACGTAAATGGGAACCACACACAATGTACTGGATAGATGCAGACCAAACTTTGGCTGTCATCAAGGTCAACCATTTTTTAAATTCAGGTTCCTTTTTTTTTTTTCCCTTGAACATCGGAGTTCAGAATTCTTTGGAGGGTCTGGTTGCCTGTGTTGAAGAACTACTTGTGGAGAGACCTCATTTCCCTGAGGAAAGGCAAACCTGCGTTTTTCCTTTGTGGAACAGACACTGTAAACCACAGAGATCTCAGGGACCTGCAGGTCTCACTGTCACCTGTACAAATGTCCTTTTGCCTGCGCTGGCTGCAGGCACTCCCTGATGGGCTGTTTTGCCTCTGAGGTCTGCTGCTAAGCAGCCCTGTTCTCTACCCCAGTTAATCCCTCAGAAGCTCTTCTCAATGAGGGTCCAAATCCATGCTGAGGAAATGTCAGAAAAGGCCTTAGGATTTCGCAGGCTTTAGGGTATCATCCATGTGTCCCTGATCTAACAAATACAAGTTGTAGGAACTTGAGATGCTTATCTCTGTAAATTTAAAAAGTTACAGCACTTGCTGAGGTATCACTTCATAAATATTCTTTTAGTAGTGTTCACTCAGCATCCTACTGAGGAGCTGATTTCTTGACTTTCTCTGTCTGACAAATACCAAATTCCCTGATATAAGGACTGGAGAACCATCCATTTCTAAGAAATTGCACTGTCTTTGGACAGAGAACTTGGATAAATAGGTTCTTATATGGAAATGGCTTTGTGTATGCTCTGCCTCTCACACACTTCAGGACAACTGGTGACACTGGCCACCTCATTATGCAAGGGGTCCCACTGAGCTCCCTGAAAGCAACTCAAAGGCTAAAACTGCCAGAATCTTTTAACTTCACTTCCACCTTTTTAACCCCGGACTCCAACCAAAGAAGTGGAAGAAGAACCCCGGACTCCAACCAAAATGTGCTGACATGGAAAGAAGTTCGAAGCTTCAGGCTGACACATCTATAATGATATTTAAGGTTTCTTCCCACCTGAAGCATGCCTTCCTTTTCAGGGATGCTAAGTACCAAAAGCTCACATGTACTGGGCGAGGGGGCTTCAGCCTCTCTCTAAGGCAAGGTACTTACCTACATGCACAGTGATGTGAATGCAAAGCAGATCAGACCTAAGGGTGGTGGTTTTTTAATACAGAATATATATTAAAAAAAAAAAAATTTTAGCCTCAAAGATCTACGCCAAGATTCTAAACGGATCTTTTTCTTATAGCTGTGGGATTTAGACTAAAATATACAACTAAACTTATGAAAGAAAATAGCAAAAATTAAACTGCTTTGCAGTTCAGCTTCATTATGGAAATCTAGTTCTATTTATGGATGTCAACAGACTAACAGAAGTTAGCAGCAACGGTGATATCATTCAATCTATCCTAATGGACTTTTCAATATTCAGGTATCTGGCCATATTGATCATGCAATTCATACTGGATAAAAAGAGGCAGTACACATTTATGGCCACATTCTCCCCTCATCACTCCTGACAGCACTCCCAGCTTATTTAAAACAGCATTCAAACCACGCTTTGGTTTCCCTTCTGGCTTAATTCTCATTATTCACTGAACTCCTTTTTACTAGAAACTGACTGAAGAGCCAGATTCTGAGCTCATTGTTTGGTTTTTTGCTGACTACAATGAACAGCCTTCTCGGTTTCCAAGCCCAGCATTTCTATACACTCAAAACAGTTGCAACCACCAACTAGCAAAATAAAAGCAGGTCAGGGATGGGGAGGCAGGATGAGTGAAAAGAGTGTGCATGTGCTTTTCAGAAAGAATGACACTGACAATTAATAAAAGACTGGCTCATAGCCTGTAGCAACAAATGACATCAATCAAGCATGGGAGATGTGTGTCCCCAAAGAGAAAAAAAAAAAAGAACATTCACAGGTGTATATTTCTCAGTTTGAAATAAATGGGCTTAAATAGTACTACTACTCTGACATGAAAAACCGTAATTCTTTGCAAGACAAATAGGAACCATGAGCACTGATGTCGGTAAATAGAGTTTTCAGTCACAAGAGGTTCATGCTGAAGACAAAAGCAGGGATACTGTATCTCTGCTCCTCTGACTTGGTTTTCCTGATGGATCAAGATTAATTTGCCAGTGGTTCATTGGAAATTACTAGTGTAGGAATCACGGACACCAGTGTTCTGAGGCTGAGTGCCCGAGATGACTGCCACCTATGCCCTCTCAATCCTGGTTTGTTTTGAATCAGAGAGAAAAGTCTGATTACCTTATCAAGGCCTCCTCATGGGCCCTGGATCTGTGTCAGCTCCATGTCTCCAATTCTCCCTACCTTACACTGGCAAGTGTCCTACACCAGGAATTTGCAACAGGCTCACTGAGACACTCTCCCACTCCATTTGGTGAGTGCATCTGGAGCACACACTGGAGCTACCTGTCGTTTGGCTAGCTAACGACATTTAGCCATATAATTTTATCACCTTTCGAGTTTTGGTTAAGCTGACGCAGTGGTTTTCAACCTGTGGGGCACTTGTGCCTCCTACACTACACTGGACAACCACCAAGAAAAACAGGTTTCCTGTCAGTAGACTCGAATTTGCTCTTAAAGGGCTTCAATGAAAACTTTTTAGAGGATAGCAAAATTAGCATGAGCTAGATCATATGATCACTTCTGATTTAGACTTCAAACAGCTGAAAATATACTGAATGCTTTGATTAATTGTTCCAATAATTAATTAAATTAATGGGTAACCCATGGACCTTAGTCCATGTAGTCCGAACACTGGATATTAATATGAATTCATCCGGTCAATTAAAAAGCCCTTCACTATTGGAATTTTTTTCATATGAACAATTATCTTTTAACATTTTCTTGGGAAAACATGGCGGAGTTTTCTTTGGTTTCCCACTGCATATAAGGTTTCCCACTCAAATCATCCTGGTACCTTTTTCTTGGCATCCTCTAGAGATCAGAAAATCCCACTGTACTAGGTAACCACATACAGACGTAACCCCTGCTTTTAGGGGCCAACAGCTTTAGACCCTTACCCAAAAAATGGTCCCTGATCAACCGCACTACTTTGACATCAACAAAGCTACTGATGTGTTTAGCCAGGAACTACTCCATATGCAAAGAAGCCCCATGAAAACTGTTGACTCTGTTCCTGATTTCTTATGTTTCTGACTAAGGGAATGTCATATGGAACGTTCTCATTATATACTCCAACCCTCCTAAATTTACAGGTGCGTGTTTCTCATGCCAGCAACACACAACTGAATGCCCAGTATTGGCCACCATGGCATTTATTTTTCAACAGTCGTTTGAGTTTTGTCTTTTTTAAGTAAGACGATAAGTGAGTGGTATGTACTGCAGTCTCAGTGTCAAGAAGCCAACAGCCTGACCCAGGTCCCATCAAAATGAACAGAAACACTCCCACTCTTTCAGGGGGTGTTGGTCCAGACTCGCAGTGGACAGGTTCTTCATGCTCATGAGCCATCTTTATTCCCAACCTGGTGTCTCACAGTCATAGAGGTGCATGTCTGCACACTACTGCACCTCACCCAATAAATCCTGCTTGTTTTGAAAGGCAGATCCAATCCCTAGGTCACAAGTGAAGTCGTCCTTTGGAACAGAGCAATCGAAAATTGTAAAGATCTTGCAAATGATACTTCTGGATTAGCCACTTTGCTACTTTGTGTATGTTCCATTTCCATCTTTCTTGTCATATTAAAGCAAACATTCTTTATTGCTTATGTTATGAAGTATCCTGTAGTACACGTACAGGGTGAGAAATATAGCTGAATTAGCATTACAAAATCAACTTTAATATCAATAGATTTCTAAGGTTGCTTTTTTAGTTGACGATTATTTGGGGTTTTTTCACTTTTGGTGGACAGCAGCATGGTTTTCTACACTCAGTCTCTTTATTTCAGCTGAGTGCATTTTGTATGCTATAAAAAATGTTTGCCTTTTTTTTCTTTTTTTAATGTATTCTGCTTTTCCCAGTCTTGTGGTAGCTACTTGGTTTGGTGTTTATTCCATGTAGCAGAAAATACCTATCACAGAAATGCAAAGGCAGCCGGACAGCAGGCTTCTCTTTGGGCATGTTGACATCATCCTCCTCTCTGAGCTCCAATTCAACTTTCAGCACAATGCCTAAAATCGCACAGCCTCTGGGCACAAAAGATGAACACGAGAGTACACTTGTGCATTCTGTTGCCCTGTAAGCAGATTGCCTTGTTAATGAGTAATCAGTCAAATAATGGGTTCGATAGTCTGTGTTTAGATTAGGTGAGATAAAGTGCACAAGTGGGTTTTGGTGTATCACAGACAGCAGCACATCCTGTGCTATGAAAGTCATTGACTAATTTTTCAACGTCTCTCATAAGAAAAGACAAGATAGAGCTATTTATGTATAATAGCTACTTTTCGGAAAAAATTAGGAAGTTAGTATTTTTTTAACTTCACTGACAGGCCAAACCGGAGCTGCACTTGCAAAGTGCATATATACCTCATAAAAGGTAACTCCTGCTTTAGTCCATATTTACATGGACTATACCTGGAAGGAGGAGAGGCGAATGATACTGCTTTCATGTAATAGATAAGGAAAAGATGCCCTGTGGGTATGTGCATACAAACAGTATTCGTGGGGTGAACACTGCTTCTCCTGCTCACGATAACAAATCAGTGCATGCACATGCAGAACCCTTGCAGCTTGGATAACGTGCTGCGAATTGCTACTTCGTGCTGTCTTGTTGGAGTAGTCATACATGTGATTAATTGCATCTAAACCCTCCCTCAGTAAGTAGCAAGCTAAACAACAGATTTCTAATTTCTAAATGCTCCAAGCCCACAATTTAGCTGGTTGAGTGCCTCACTTCTGCATTTCAGCAGCTCCAAGTTGATGGAAGAGAGGAGAGGAAAGGCATCCATATTTCTATAGTTTTCTTTTCCAAGCTAAATAGCTTGGATGAGAGAAGAGGGAACATAACTGAATCGCTCAGACAATCTGTTCTTTCAACTGGTGGGGTTGGGAGGTTAAAAGATTTTTACAAATAAACAATAAAAAAAGGCAAGGATTAGTTTATGTGTTTGACAGGAAGGCTGTAATTCTCCTCTGCCCTGTCCCACATAAAATACTAAAATATGGAAATTTTACGTTATCTGTCTTTCTCTTGTAGAACTAGTACATTCTCTCCTTATCATTATGTCTCATCTGGTACATTATTCAAACTCAAGCCAAAGTATTGCACCACTTGAGATACCACACAAACACAAACAATGTGAAGAAGCTCATAATAAACACATCACAAAAACCTGCTTCTTGCCCTTCTAAAATCTTGCTTCTTTGCTCTGACAGGGCAAAGAGCACATCAAACCTGCTTGACCAGCTTCCTCACCGGGACATAATCTGAAGGTAGACTGTGTCTTCCACAGGCAGCTCTTTGTCATCCTCAGCACATTTTCTGTAGGTCTGGACGCATCTGGGCCAAGTGATGTCTCTGTGACCCAACAATCAGCCAGTGCTTATCCTATCTGCTGGCCATAAGAGAACGGCCTATGCTGCAGACCCACAGTCTATTTTATACTGCTTTTCCCTCCTTCTGACAGAAGAATGGTTCAGTGTTGGCACACGTGCCGAATCAGCTTCAGGGCTGTCATAACCTGTAATAGTTGGTGACAGCCTCCAAGACACTGATATGTCAGGCCAAAGACAGCTGGTTGGCAACAGTCCTGGCCGTACTCACCCTCTCACTGACTTCACACGCTCTGTAGTTATGACATGGACAGCGGAAAGTGGGTTCACAAAATCTGTGCCTGTAAGGAACTTTGTATGTCATAGAAATATCCATATAATCACCAGATGTTTATTCCACAGTGATGGGACAGGAGAAGCATCTCAGCCATTAGGATAATTTGCTTTAAACGAAGTAAAAACCCTAGCCATTCTCTCCGTCTTTTAAAAAGCGGTCAGTTTCTTTAATGCAGTTAACCTCACAGGTTCACCTCTGCATGTACTGTAATCTGAATACAAAATTTGCTGCTCTCAAGATTGAGTCTAAGCAGAACACTTCTTTGATAAACTAATCTTTGTAAAATCCACCGCACTGTGGTGTTTAACACAGCCAGGAGCTAGCTATTAGTGCTTTTTTATTTTGTTCTCTTTCAATAAACTACTTATAATACAGCATGCTGAAAAAATAGGAATGGGGCTCCCCAACAGATATCCGTTATGGCCGTATTCTTCCTTTTGCCAGAAATACAAACCACACAATCCCTACAGCAATCAGCTCAAAACACACATCATGTTAAATCCCTCATTTCTTTAGCATAATATAGCGCTCTCTTTAGCTCTCCTTCTCTCATGTTACCATTCTGGTCAGTCAGGTATGTGAGGTTTCTCTAGGCAACAGGTGTTTTTTGAAATAAAATACAACCTTCCCTTCAGCTCATTATGTGAAAGAGACAGCAGCTGCAAGTATAATGCTGAGGACACATGGTCTGTAAGACACCCCGAAGAAAAATACTCCTTGTTCCACTTGTTAAGGTAAAGCACAGATGTTGCTTCAGTGATAAGCATGAGCATAAGGCAACCACAGTCTGCTTCATGTTGTAAATTCAGAATCTAAGATTTCAGAATACTTAGTAGGCTGCGGCCAGAATCACCAGTTTCTCTATGTAAGGGAAAGTTGTTTATGTTTAATCTCATAGTCCTAGCAAATACTCCTTACCACAGTTTGCGTTACACTGTCATCAACAATATGGTAGGGACTATCCACAGACTTGGCAGATAACTTACTAATAAACTCCTACCTGGACTCAGTTATGAGTATCGAATAGTGACAAATGCATAAATTAACACGCTTGCTGATTTAAACATTTACAGATAGTGTATATTAAAAACGTTGTAGTCATTTAGAATGTTAAATGTGTTTTTTTTTCCCTGCTTAGTGTTAGTACCAAGGCTATTTCTGTGTCTCTCTGATCTAGACTGTTGAGAAATCAACTGCAAAATAATGGTGTCTAATGAATGTAATGACCAAGGCTAGAACTGATCCTTTCCAGGGAGCACCTCTCTGCTCAGTTAGGTTGATATTACGCACCCCCACACCCCAGTTTATTGATTTTCCTCTAATTTCTTTTAAGAACAAAGTACATCAACAGTAGCTTACAGTATAACTGTTAAGGTGAAAAGGCTTTTTCACATAAAAAGCAAGTGAAGCATTTCCTTAGAAACACAAAGATCCTCTAGAATTGCCTGATCTTACTCCCTCCAGTTTTCTAGGCCTAAGTAGGTCAGAAACTCTACCCTACCAACAAGAACATATAACAAACAGTACAGAGAAAACACACTTCACAGAATAAGCCCAGAGCTATTGCTCTGTGAGTAGACTTTGGCTGTCTTGCAAAATATTTATGCTGGCCTTGCAGCTTAAGTCCTAATAGCTTGTGGGACTGCATGTTTTTCTGGCTACAGTGTTTGTTATGTAGAGCAGCATCTGCAATGAGTTGGGAAATGTACACATGGAGAAAGGCCCGATGGCATGGATCTACTAGAAAATGGCAAAAGTTTCACATGCTTTCAGATCCAGCTCAAACTGGCTTTGGCTCTTTTGTGTGTGGTTTGTTTTTTTTTTTCCAAATCTATATTGGTAAGTGGTTTGTAAGATGAGTCCATCCTCTGTCATTCTGTCACCACCAGTTTTAGAGAAGATAGGCTTAAAAACTTAAATGAAGCAAGTTCTAATCACAAGATATTATAATGTTAGAGTAATCTCATCGTGAAAATTATAGCATAGAACTTCCTAGCTCTGACATATGTAGTAAAAATGGGTCATTTAAATGCCCTACATGCTCATTTTTTAGTTTGCTGTGAAAGAAATGTGAATAATAAAAAGAATCAATCAAAAGAACAAAATCTCTACGTTAACTGGAATGATGATACACAAGACAACCACAAGAAGCTATCACTGCCCCGACCCACCTATTATTTGCTACTCTTCTATTGACTCGTGTTCTTAATTGTGTTCCTGTCCTGCAAAGGGCTTAGCAACCAACAGGGAAATTCAAATGGCTTTTGAATGAGAATATTTATGTATTTCATATACTATGGTCTTCAACCTTTGGTGCTGTAGAAGGGAAGCCGTCTCTTTTTATGAATCCACACAGCCTTTTTCCATTCCTGAACCAACTGTCCTCCCTGTCTTACACCAGGGCATTGCTACTACAAGAACTAGCAATTCAGAGTCCTGCTGTTAAGATTCTCCTCTACTCAGCAATCAAGACTGATCACACAGATTCCAAGACTTGTATGCTTACATCACGGGGAGAAAATTTGAGTAAATACTCACATGTGTCTTCACGTCACCTTCAAGAACCTTGCTGTACTGGAGAAACTCAGCAACACTTCCATTCAGCAGCCTATCAAAGGCTTCAACATATGGTGCTATGCCTATAGAAGAAGAGTATTTCATTGTAACGGGTTCATAAAGTACATAATGCACAGGGCATTCCTTTGTAGCAGATGGAGGAGAAATACCATAGAAACAGGGGGAATCACTGTAAGTGAATTTCTGCTGTATTCATTGATTTGTGGAATCAGTGAAAAAAGGACGTATAATGATTTTTTCCTAGCTAGAAAGAAAAAAACCCTGCTCTTGGTAGAACCTGGCTAGGAACTAGAAGAGAATTTACTCCGTATAATGTAGTTGGAAGCCACTTTTGTCTTCCCACTAACAGGTGCTAAAATAAACATTTCTCAGCTCTTCAAAGGCCTAGTGGCCTGATAAGTACGACTGTTTTACAAAATTCCACTGCTGTACATAAAACAAATATTATTGCTGAAAAAGAATCTGCACTCTACTGAACAACTATTTTTATACCACCCACCCACTCCTGAAGATCTTTGTATTGTTTGGTGGCTTTTAATAGCACGCAATTCGGTTTCCAATAAGTCTTCATAATGGATTTACAGTGGATTTATGCAGTGAGATGTGGCTTTGTAATCTACTTATTTTGTCGTCTGACCTTGCAAAACTGTCAGTGGATAAAGGAAGCTCAAATGAGTCTTCAAGATGACATATGCCACTGACTACATATATCCTCTACATTCTAATGGAAGAATAAAAATGCTCTTTTATGTATGGTATACAGAGCAGTTTCCTGATGAAGTGGACAATTAGAAAACGCAGTTGAGACTCAGTTTCTTATGCACCTGGCTTCTAAATGGCTTTATGTTGTACCTGTAAAGACAGCAAAAATAATCTTTCCTTGGATGCTTTCCAGCCCTCTTTTTACTCCCTGACATATACTCATGTCTTGTCTATGCCTCAGAACCTTTGCCAGCTCCAGCATGAGTGACGCACATGTGAATTTATGGCATCTGTAGGATCTGAGAGACCAAGGTTAAAATTCTTCCCAGCCTCTCTCGCTCATTAATGAGCCTGAAGATTGTTCTGAAGAGGTACCAGGCTTTCCCCAAAGAGTTTGCTTTAAACCTTTGGCACTATATGACAATTGTGTCCAAATTCATAATCTTGAAAGCCCTCTTTATTCCACAAGAGTCATCTGGCTCCTTGACAGAAAAAAGAAAGGCTCTGGCAATTGGAGTTTGCAATGGCCTGTGTGGAAAAAAAAAAAAAAGTAGTTAGCCAGCTAGGCGGGATTTCAAGGCTCCCTTTGTTCTCTTGATGTCACTCACCTTTAATTCTGAGGAATTTCTGGGCTTTGCTCCATATTAAGTATTTGTGTGTAAACCCCTCAAATGACCTAATGTTTAGTGGTGGAGATGCTTTCCAAAGCCCATTTATGTTCTTTGTCTAAATCTGTGTATGTGTCCAAGAGAATCATTGTAACCTTTTACTTTAGAGCAGAGTTTTAAATAGGAGTTCACCAAATGGCAATTGTCCTGTGCAAAACTAGAATCAGCTACGCTATTTTTCACTGTTCAATACAGCTAACTCCCAGGAGCATTTACTAGAATTTGCTGTGGGCCGTGCAGAGCGATTGAACAATTTGTTTGCAATCCTGCTGTTGTAATGCCATTAGGAAAACAGTAAAGGTACAGTTCTCCCATTCTCCTCATTATTTTGTTGTTTCTAAAAAAGTATCAATTGAAAAGTCAAGGTTATTTTTTGTAATAATTCTAATTATGGCATGGTCTTTTAGGGGAGGTGGTCATGGTAGAAGAAAGCAATATATCTCCGTTTCCACAAGAGACTTAAAAAAGGTCATGCTCTGGCTGAGTGTCAGTTTAAAGGAGAGAAAAAGACCTGTTCTGCAAGACTGGCAACGCTGCGGTTGCTGTGGAGGTTATGTGAACCTCTGCAGAAGCACAGTAACACAGGCATATAGAGTGATGCTCGTGGCACTGCACATGTATCAGTCGGCCAAACTGAAGACCTTGTACATTCTCTCCTAACTGCATCAGCAGAAGCTAATTCCTGTGTCTTCACGTGAGACAGCCTGGCCTGGAGATGAGGTGCAGGCTGCCAAGTGCCCCCACAGTGCTGCTCATCTCGGCTTCTTACTGCAGTCTCCCAGCGGGTGTGTTTTATCATCTCACTCCAACCAGGTTTGTCAGCTGACTTCTGCTAGGGATCTGTTGGGGTTTTAAGGCTCTGCTTCCCCGGGGGTGAATCTTTGCACCTGACTGAGCTCTCAGGTTAGGCCAAGGATACAGCAATTTTCAGGGAAGCACGTCACATGGTGAGCTCATCTCCTCCTGCTCTGGAAGCAGCCCTGGCTCTGTAATACTGACCTCTAGATTAACACAGAGATCACCTAAATGGATTCATTATAGGCTTGAAGCTGGTATTTTTTAAAAATGTAGATTTTTCCAGTAGCGATCAATTTATTTGTCAGTTTGCACAAGGATCGTGTTTCTCCCTAACTTGGGTATGGTTTACCAGCTGTCTAGGTTTTCTCAGGACTGTTCACATTTCATTGCTGAAGCTTACTGTGACTGGCTAACTCATCTGCTGTGGAAACCTGCTGGAAGATGCTCCTGCCCTGCCATAGAAACAGCCTGCTGTCAGTCACCTGCTCCACAGCAGCTGCCAGTGTGTAGGCCCACGGCACACGTGATTGTGGGGGCAGGTCCCTCGTGTATGTTGTCGGGTAAGGGCTGGCATACGGGGCCAACTAAGCAGCCGACGTACACAGACTTGCTTCTGCCTGCAACTTTCTGCTTGTTCTCCAGCTCCTACACAGCAACTGAGTCCATGCTGGGATATGCTCTTCTCTGGAGAAGGCAGGAAAGGGCCAAGGAATACAGCAAGCAAAGGCCAAGAAGATAATAAAGGGATGTATGTCAGGGTTCTGGGTGAAAAAACAAGCTCTAGAAAATCACAGAATGGCTTGTGTTGGAAGGGACCTTTAAAGGTCATGTAGTCCAACCCCGCTGCAGAGAGCAGGGACACCTTCCACTAGATCAGGTTGCTCAGAGCCCCGTCCAGCCTGGCCTTGAATGTTGGCAGTACAGGCCTACATGGCTGTGAGTTCAGCACAACAAGGGAAGGATACCTCTGTTCAATCAACGTTAGAACACATTTATAAGGTTATTTACCCTGTAAATTTCAGGAACAATGGAAAAATTAAAAGGTGAAAAAATATGGTTTGGTGAAACGATGCGACTAAATGAAGATAAGACTTTTTTTTTTGTCTATTCTCCAATGTAGTGCTTTGGAGATCCACTTGAGAAGGGAGAGCTCTAGACATAACGGAAAGTGGCCATGGATGTGTGGCAGCCCTTAGTGAGCAAATGCTTATGACAAACTCATATTTGATTAAAGATACTAAACAATGAAATGAAGTAGGTCTGCACTGTGAAATTCAGAGAGCTGGCAAATAAACTCAATGTTTATATTGCTGACTTCTTTAGGAATACTTATGCTGTAAATTTTGAGGATGCCCCATTTCTTCTCCTAATTCAGCTCGAGCAGACATTTTTATGTGGTGAGTTATCTACAATATAAATGCTAAAATGGAAGGAGTATTAAAGCTTGAAATATGGACAATATATTTAAGAGACTGGTCAAATCTTGAATTTTCTAGGCTATATTAATTTAGAACTAGAGTAAGGAATCGTGTATGACTAAGCTTGTCACAGGACATTTCTAATTTAGTTCTTAAAAATACTACTTTCTTTTGATACAGAATTCATAAGGGGTGGGATTGCACTCCCTCTTAGAAAACAAACACATGCTCTACTTGCAATTTTGGATTAAGAGATAGTACTTCAAAAAACCAGACTTACTTCCATTGACTCCATTGATGGCATCACACTCCATTCCACCAGATCTGTGTGAACCTGAAAATAATGATTCAAGTCGAGTCACTGCTTTCTCCAGTCTCTCCATCAAACCATGAGTCTCTGCCATTCTGAAAAAAATCATTAAGGACAGAAACAGTGTTAGACCCCTCTGAATAAAGTCCATGCTTTACTTCATGTTACAGTTCTGTTGATCCTGAGGCTTTATCTTGTATCAGCTTTTATGATAAAACACGTATTTTTTAAGTATTGTCTTCCTGGCATATAAGCAGTTGCAGTGAAGCAGCTGACATACGGTAACTTGCTTCTTTGTCAACAGGGAATATGACCGGTATCCAGCCTTGGTTTTTCATTGTAATCAGCAGATTCAAACTACAGCTAGTGTAGCTTTGGACAGTCTACATATGGACAATTTATGACAAATACGTGTATGCTCCCAATCAGATACTGAGATGGCTGAAATATTTCTAAACGTGACTGGCAAAAACTTATGCCTGCAATGATTTCCATCAGACGTTTACAGAGGCAAAAATACAGACCCAATTAATACTTGAAAGCCAGACCTTAAATGTACACCTCCTGATTTTTGAAAAGGTATACTCTGAAATTTGCCTCAGTCTTTTATGTTTTGTCGTAAGTCTCACACTTTATTGAGGACTATACAAGAAGCCAAGAAGGGTCTTCTGTTTCTTCTTGTGGTATGATTTCCCATCACTTAATTTTTTTCTAACAAACACACCTGATGTGAATCAGTGTTTCCCAAGTTTTTTCAATCAAGCACTAATTAACCTTTGGAAAAAAAAAAATATAGGGGCCTGTTTGCGCAGTACTGCTACAGTGCTTTTGATTTAACATTAAATACACATCAGGTTAAATTTTTAACAACTCACACATTACCTTCTTTCCTCACAATGTGGTTATCTGCTTTCTTACATGGGAGGAAGTGTAGGCATTGACATTTTTGAATACAGGCCAGTGTCTCAGGGAACACCGTGCTATACACACTAGAGACTGAGGAAATGGTTATACAAGCAAAGACAAAGCTATGTTTAAATCCCCTATCATTTAATACAACAAGTTTAACGTACATGTTCCTCACTTTGGGTTGTGAGTGTTTTATTCTGCTAACTGACATACAGTAATGAGGGGGGGTAATCTATGGCTCTTGACTGATACGATCCTTGTGAACAGTTCCCGCTCAGCTCCCACACTAGGGCTACATCCTCTGCCCAGCACTGGGGTGTGCAGACATACAGGCAACGGGGAAACTCGCACCCTCAGCTGAGGGAAGCAGGTAGTCAGCAGCTCTCTGGGGTCCCTACCCTGTGACGCTCTGCCACAAGACACTGATTGCTGTAGAGCTTGTAGACTAGAAAGGTTAGGCATACCTGGAATATATGTGTAAATGTATTAGTTCCTAATGAGCATCCTGCTAAAAGTGCTAGTACTTCAGAGATACCAAAGCATAATAGTAGACTCCAATAAACCGTGCAATACTATGCAACACTAGTAACCAAAAAAACCAATGCTGCTTCAGTGTCCCCACACCCAGGGGAAAATGCCTAAATGTTACAATTAAAAAGTAAAGTAACACAAACAGAAGGGGTTTGATTTACAAATTAGTATTAATAATTCTTATGAATAAAAAAAATCAGTATTTTTATTTTTAAAATACAAGTGCAAGAGAAGATTAGCTACTAGGAATGTGGAAACACATGTAGCTCTTGTGCTGAGTCATGCAGCCTGTCAAACAAGGTGGGACCCTCAGACTTTACCCGATAAATGTAATGAGGTTTGAGTTTGACCTAAAAATGAAGCTGAAGGTTTTACAGTGAGAAACCCTCAGAAGAATCATTCTCATGAGAAAGTTATGCATGGAGTTTATGGTGTTTTCCTATTTACATTAAATGAAAAAGCAAACCCCCAAAAGAGAAAGTGTGCATATAAACACTGTAAAAATTCAGAGGGGCTTTCTTTGCTTATATTGAAAATACACACTATTCTGTTTGAAAACTCAATCAATTTAAAAAAAACCAAACCACAACTTTTTGTAAGGTTACACGTAACTCGGAAAAAATGAGATGAAGGTATCAGGAGAGCTTTTGAAATGTTCAAACTTTTATGAGACTGTTAATCCTTTTCTTAAAACAAAGCATTGTTAATCCCACAAACTATCATAGACATCTTCTTTTCACATTTTACCCTGCTACATGAAAGCCTAAAATGGTGTCTCTTTTAAAAGTTATGTTTGAAACCAGTCTGAAGTTTGGTTGTTAGCATACTAAGAGTCAACACATTTCATCAGTATTTTAAAGTCTATTTCCAGTATAGTTCCTGTTTGTCATTATTTGAAGACACAGTCTGGTAAGGTCTTTTTTTTTCACCTGCCTTAAGATTTTCCTTGATGACACGTACAAATTTTCCTTGGAAGACCTGTTACTTTTTGGCCTCTTCAGCCTGATTTTGCCTCTGGAAGGACCCAATTATTTGACTACAAACCCAATGTGCCTGACTGCACACACATGGAGGTCTGAGGAATCTCACAGATTGTTTGAACTGAGGTGGATCAGATTTGTAATGTTCTACCCAACAAACTGTAAGATGCTACAAATATGGATTATGGTGTCAAGCTCAAGGGAATAACCCAATAACCCTACGGACATTTTTATGCAACACTTTCCAACTGCATCAGTCTTTTGCTCACTATATTCTCCACAGCTTTATTCTGTTCTCATATAGCTGTAGAACTACAATGTTATTCTTCAAAAGCAGCTACCACCAGCAAGGCAATCGCTATTGTTACAGTCTTTCTAGAGAGAAGTAGGAACCATTTTTACTATAAAATTAGGGATGCCGGGTTTTCATTATTTTTATAAGGAATATTACACTTAAGAATTCCTCAGTCATCACGTTTACACTGAACTTAGCTTTTTTTCCTGTGTACTTATATATTCATGACTACATGGTATTTGTATCTATGCTTATGTGTGCACAGAAGTACACACACAGGTACCCCTGTCATGTACGAATAAAGTGCAAGCATACTTTTGGCATTACTGTATAGAACACTTGAAGAGCAAATCAGTTATATATAGAATAACCTTACATTTACACTTTGCTTTACCATCAATTGACTATCTCACATCAAGACTGGAATTAATGTCACCGTTCTGAAGTGAAGACTCCACTGAGCAATAGCATGACAACTCTCTTTGTCCATTCTCAGTCTAAACACTGATGTCTTTGCCTGTATTTAGACATTCACACATTTGCCTCATATTATGACAAACTTCAGCATTTTCTTGGCCTATATGCAGCTGCTGGTTACTTATCATTCCACACCTGGAATGACCCTGCGTGGTCAAACCAGCACTGCAAAGCCACAGCTCAAAAGGAGTCAGAACGCAAACTTAACCCTGTGAAGATACTCTCTGTGCAATGCAGCACCACAGCTTATATTATAAATAAATAATAAGACTGGTCTACTTTGCGTGTTAATGAAAAGTGAAGAGGATGTAAATAAGTCTATGTGATGCTTCCACTCCCATAAAGCACATTTTTACATCAAGAGAGATCCTCTATCCCATCTCCACTTGGATTTTAATTAAAGCTTTGATCTTGAAGGGGATTATTGGGGTTAATCATATATTTTTTTCCTGAAGTTGATGCTGACCACCTACAGGGAGTAAAAACCAACAGTGCTTCAACTCCCATGTAATCCTGTACCTAGTTGCTCTTGTGGTGGTGAAGTACACTGTCCTTCATTGAAAATAAGGTCAACTAAAAGCCAGGAAAGGTGTTAACCCACATCTACTAACAGTCATTTAAATGTTGACATTGTTAACTGCCTCCTGTGCACAAAAATAAGAGGGAGGATCCACAGATCTGCCCTGTTTACTGTTAGTGTTATCTTTTTTGGGAGTGCTAAAGGCATGTGGTAATGCTACCATCTGTTGTTTCTTCCCCAAAAGAAGTGAAGCCAAAACCAGGTAGAACAAGGCATGCTGAAGACCAAAAATCACATCTCTTTTCAGACAGGCTTTGGGATAATATCACTGTTTTTCTCCCCATTTTGACAGCTGTCTCATAGCACCATTTATCTACTACCAAGGGAAAAGACCCCTTGTCTGTAGACTAAAATTCCTTAACATACTCATCCCAAACAGCAGTCCAAGTGAAAGCCAAAACACACAGGTACTATTCCTGTTATCACTGTATGTGACTTAGAACAGAGGACCATATTGCTCCATTTCCAGAAGAAACAAGCTGTAACAAGCCCACAGGGAACAGCAGTATAGTAGCGTAAGGAGAAAAAATAAATATATGATGACTTATCAGGCATGTAAAAATGGCAGTTTTGAACACAGGATTGATACCACCCTGTAAGGTATGATTATTCTGACAAACATCAGCAAGAGGTAGTTTAAAGTTCCACAGTTTACTTCCTTGCACTCTCTTAATTTAGAAGAAAAAGAAGTGACATTCATTTATTTGGGCTTTTTTTTGTTGGTTCCCCCCCCAAAGTAGTAGTTCCTACAAATCCACCCTGCATCTGAAAAATTAAGCCAGGTCTCACTCATGCTCAGCATCTGAGACACTACCAGTCAGATTTCACTTTTTCTCTGTATGCCAAAAAAAGGCAGTTGCCTAAAACAGAGTACAGGCAGCAATGCGGCATTTTAATGTAACATTCCTACACTGCTAGGAAAATCACAGTATTATTGAAAGTACAGCAGCCTGCACATGTGCTTTCTCTCATAGTCTGTTGACTACTTTGATGCTGAAATGGATTATCAGGGTTAATCATATATTTTTGCTACTGAGGTTTGAAATAAAATATACGAAACCCTAGATTGCCAGCTGGTACTATCAGAGAGCCAGTCATGAACGTTTTACAGATCCAAATACTGTGTATTCCAAGAGTTCTTCTGTAAGATATGTATCAATATATATCAAGAGAGGGGAATGTATACACATTCCTGAATATCCCCTCAAATTACAAAAGCATGTTATAGCCCTTCATATCTGTAAAAAATCACAGTCAGCTTGCACCTGAATGGCTGCTTTCCTACACGGCCACTGAAACCTGTGTACCAACTCCAAGCTGTGTCGGGTAGG
>NW_010240733.1:316-5348 GCF_000690775.1 Eurypyga helias | reverse complement strand
CACGCCATTGTGGTCCTGACAATGAAATCCCACTGGCCTGGGGCTTCGAGAGTTGCTCATTCCCAGGCAGAGCTCAGAATCAGCCTGGTACTGGCTGAGTGGCTACAGAGTTGCCCCTGGAGCTATTTTGGTTACTTCAGTAGAAGATTTTGGGTGAAGAATGCAAAGCAAGGGAGTATTGGTTAGAAGAAAGTGCGTGTTGGTAGACAGACAGAAACATTACCTTCTATGGCTTGTGTTTTGTTTCCCATTAGCTGTATGGGAGGAATGTAAACAGAGGCTTGTCAAACTGATGTCAAATTGGATTACACCAGAAGACCTCTCAGTAAAGCCCTGCGTGAGGAGAATGATTCAGGGTTCAAATCAGAGCCTTTGGTGACCTTTTTCTTCTTGTTTTGCTCCTAGAACTGCTACAAGCTCCTTTGGAAACAATGCTCTTCTTAAGTACGGAAAGAAAATATTTTTTTAATCCTAGTAAAAGGTACAGTCTTGTATATCTAACAGTATTAGAATTTTGAACCACTTGTTAAAATGGACAAGTGCTATAAGTGAAATAGCAAAAAGACAAAAATGTCGGTGTGACTTTCACTTTTTTGTGGATGGTTGTGCCATTTTGACTGATAAGTTGAAGTCTTGGCTGGCTCTATTATAATCATCATAAAATATTTCTGTCTATAGGTGAATGCGTGTGTTAAAACCGTTGATAGGCCACAAATGAGTCCTCTGTTTCTGTGCATAATAGTGTGCTACCTAAATTGTCTTGTCTGCGGCCTTCTCTTTTTGGCACATCCTTTGTGTTTTTAAGGGGTTATTGTTTGTAAGCAAAATATTTTTGTGGAGAAGAGGAAAAAGCAGGTTCGTGTTGCACCTCTTCCATTTAACCTCAGATTTTCCCTTTGGCTTTATGCTATTGGCACCACAAAGCATACTTTTCTGTTTGCATTCTGCCTCCTCCTCTGCTTCTCTCCCTCTCGCAGTGATCAGGCTGCTCTCTACAAAAACAGGCAGGAAAGGAATAGAAGCATTTTTGTACCCAACTATTGAAAAAATACTACAGAGCTGTAAAACAATCTCTATTTTGACAAGAACTGTTGACGCATTTTAGCTTTCTTATCACATCCCAGTTTAGTCCCATAATTATGGGTGAGCAACTGAACATGTCAAGCTGTGTGTCTACAAGGCAACGTAATAATAGCATGGACTGTGCTCAGGCCTCTGATAGTTTAATAGGAATTCTTTTAACATATGTCACGTGTTCATGTATGTGCTTGGTATCTCCTGGGATATCAGTTCGCTTTCTAATTATATGTAAGTTCTGTGAGGAGCTCCTGTCCCTTGCTGAATAATTTTGACTGTCTTGTCAATTTTGTGATCACAAAGAACAAGTTCATTATTTAATGATATACTGAAGCAGTCAAGACTTGACAGTCTGTGTAAGCATGATTGACTTAAAATAACCAAGGCAACCCAGTTTCCAAGTACATTCCCCTAGTCTTTTTATGCTCCTATTCTTTTTATGTCATCGCTGCTCATAGTCTTTTGTCTTGCTTTTATTTTTTTCTCTCCCTTCAATGAAGTGTAAGAGTTTTAGTAGCTCTCCAATCAACAGAAGCACAGTGTTCTTAGCCACCTCATTTACTATATATTACTGTGGTGCTTTTCATGTAACCGAGCATCCTAAAGGCCTTAGAAGCCATTTAATTACCTGTCACAAGTCCAATTACTGTATGTAAGCAGGCTGCCTTGCTGAACAGAGAAAATACTGCATGCAGGCATTGATTTTGTTAACGTGCTTCAGTTCAGTTCATAATAACTGCACAGTAAGATTCTTTATGCTACGGTTCCAACCAAAGTGCATATGCACTGTTCGAAAGGGTGAACTCCACAAAGAACAAACCCTTATGGAGTGTTCCAGTACTTCTGGGAAGTGCAAGGAGAAATGCAAAGGGGGGGAAGGTAAAACTGAACAGAGAGTGCTGCAAGCTCTGAAAACATGAACTGTGAAATGACTTCTGAAGAAAAGATGAGGCTGGGGAGTTAGTCAGTACCAAGGTTAGTTACGGTTTTGTTTGCTGGCCTCTCACCACACTTCCACACCCTGCTGCTTATGCATGACCATGTTACGCCAAAGCCCAAGTAGTTGGGCTTGATATCATCCAAGTTCGCTAGCGTTACTGCTCTTACCAGAACATCCTGATGCCATTACGATCTCCGCACTCTGCCTCTGATGGTCTTGGGCGCATCGTGGCTGCCCTGCTCGGCCTGCAGTCTGTGGCCCTTCTTTCCCGCTATAACCTGGTTACTACTTGGAGGTCCTGAGTTTTAATGATAACCCATGCAACCTTGCTCGCTAACAAGACCTGAGACATTCGGCTACTTATCCCTCCGTTTCAGTGTGAGATATTGTGAAGCACAGAAAGACCAAATTGGACCCATCCTAGACGCTTGTAAAGTCAGCCTTTTCTGTGATGGTTTAGAGGACCCCGAGCTCTTAGGTGAATTATCCTCCTGTTTCTTCTCTCTAAACAATAACGTATTACACGCGGAAATGTAAATCATTCTTTGCATTCCTTCCACAAAGCAATTAATTAAGTAGTTAAATGAGTGCAAAACGTAATTTTAATGCATAGGATCCGAGCACGTCTTAGAAAAATACGAACCTATTCAATTATGTACTTGAGCATTTACCTGGTTTTGGGTTCTTTTTTAATATATGCTAGAAAAAGTTAAGCCTTTGATTCCCAGGATACTACTACTGGTATTTTGGATTTTACAAGCAATTTATTTAGCCTGCTATTCTCTGAAAAAAACTGTGGGTCAGACAGAGCAATTTCCATTAGCATTTACTCAGGAAAGTAGTCCCAATGGGACCTTTTTCAGTTACAGAAAGTCCCTGAAATTTGATATAGTCAGAATACATTATATACACAGGTGAAATGAAGACAACAGCAGCCACTATGTGTATGGACAAAGGCCATGTCTATGCAATGAAGTCTTGCTAACATGGTGACAAAGATCACACCGGTTTAAGAAACCCCAAAACCCACACCCTTGCTGAAGTAGCTGAATCAGCATAATCTCTGCTATAGATGCAGCTGTGCTTATGTGTGCTTTGGTCATTTCAATGTACACTGCTTAGTAAAGGTGTTGATATCCTGGTACAGTTCTAGCAGTGACATTCTCGAAGAATAGCTGAGCCTTTAGAGTTCAAAGCATTTATTATTTGAAGAGTCAGTAAACCCTATCTGCCAAAACTACTAATTTTTCAAAAACAGGAGATCAACTGGAGCTGACGCTGTACCTCAGGAAAACAACAAGCTTCCAGCTGCTCCCCCTGTTGCAAAAGATGCACTTAAAAATTTTAAAGAAAGGAATTAAAATTATTAATATATATTAGGGGTGCTTAACCAAGACAATTCTTTTAACCAGTTCATAACAGAACAGCTGTCTGAATAACTATAGTAATTTATACATGTTTTATTGTAGGTGTTTCACCCAATAAGCATGGTAAGCAAAGAACGATCTCCGTCATGCACTGAGATCTTCCAGTAGGCAGCAACTGCAACTATTGAGTTCGCTGCTGCTGCACACGATGTTAAAACTCGTGCAGAACATACAAAGAGCATTTCTTCAACATATTTGACACTTCACCATTTTTCTCTCTAGGGTTCAAACCTCTTGCAAGGTTATTGTCGCTGACAGGCCACAGATTAAAACATGGAAAGATCATCTGACTTGCTCCAGGTAATGGTGCAGGTCAGTATCAAGGCTGGGAGCTGAACACAATTCATGTGGTTTCCAGCGCTCCTTGCTGCACTCTGCGCCTTTTCTAATACCTGCTAATTCAGAACCCCATGAATTTTAGTCCTGGGGAAATTTTAATTCTTTTCCTTTTTATTCCCCTTAACTCAGGGTCCCCAGTGTATTTTGAATGGTTAATAAAATTTATACACTGGTATTAGAAAAACTAATTGGGGGGAGTTAATATAGGTAATCTTGATTTCATCCTTGATTACCCCAAGGTAATACCTTTGCTCCTAGTGGTATATCAAGAAGCCCTTTTCCCCCCTGAAGTGAGCGCCATAGCTGACAAAGAATAATGAAAGCATGTCATGCGTTGGTTCTACTGTAGTAGTAAATAATGCACACCCTCTTCATTTTTATTTAATTGAGCAAACATATTTTATTCATTACATTTGGAGTTGTGCCTGTCCACCTTCCACATCTGAGCAGCATTTGTTTGAGGGGGAAGACACAAATGAATTGTAAGAATACTCTGAAGAAACTGCATTTTTATTATGCCCAGGACCTAGAAGAGCCATAGTGTTGTATGTGCCTGGCTTTGCCGCAGAAGGTAGGTTGCCTTTGTTCCTGTGCAAACTTGCTCAAAATAGAATCAGTGTTATGAAATCCTTGTGTTGAAAATGTATAGCATCTGAAAAAAAATATATCATTTGCGTAGTAAGTAATTAAAAGAAAATGCTAGGATGAAATCTGAATACAATTAGGATATCCTACTTGCAGTAAGGTCTTAAAAGGCCAGCTGTGAGAGTACTGTGTTGAGTTTCAACTCACTCCATCTACCACTTTGCTATTCTAAACAATTTTTAGTTACATTTCTGAAGTAGGACTGGTTTCCTGACCACAGTTTCACAGAACAATGAACCACGGTAGTCCACGAAGCACTGCCACTTTTGCGTGGCTGAGAAACAAATTAATGAAAATTTGCAGTTTTGTCCCTCTCCTCTCCCCCTGCTAAACAGACTCCTACCAACTACTTCCTAATGGCCTGTCCTCCGTGTAGGTTTTCTTCCAAAACCATTTTCCACCGCTGGAAAACAACCACATTTGGGTAACGCGTATACAGACAGCTTTCTTCCCCAGACGGCCTTTGTTTTTGAGACTGCCCCTACGCGTTATGAAATCTGAATTTCACTTGATAAAAATCCTCGCCCTTGATCCTGTAACGCTACGATACGGACCTACAGGAACGCCGCCGCAAAGGGCGGATTTCACATTCCCAGGTGGGGTC
>NW_010240733.1:0-261 GCF_000690775.1 Eurypyga helias | reverse complement strand
GGCTTGGTGCCGGCCGCCTCTCCGGGGGAGTGCTCCCTTCAGGTGCCAGGGCACTGCACAAGGCAGCATCCCAGCTCCTCGGTTCTTCGTTGCTGCCTCCCTCCTGCCCCCGCTGAACGCCGTCTTCTGCCCGCAGAACCCCTTACTCCGTTTTACGTAAAGGCGCCGATTCTGCCCTCAGATCTCTCCTCCCGAGGTGCCGCTTTAACCCTTCAGGCCGGGCCAAACCCGCAGGCTGCTCGGCCGCCTCCACCACCGACG
>NW_010240732.1:857-2489 GCF_000690775.1 Eurypyga helias | reverse complement strand
TGCTTCTGTGATAATCAGGTAAAGAATATCTTTCATCAGGTATTTCTCATTTAAAACTCTCTTGCTTCTGATAGAGTAATGCTGTCCATGTGGTCCTGGGGGCTCCTCCTGGAGAGATGATGACAATTCTGAGGCCATGGGGAAATTCTCTTCAGCATACTGTTATATCATATTTAGTATGGATCAGAGCTGGGGTTGTCTTCAGTTCCATTGCTGGACTTCTGATCGGATTTTTTTTTTTTTTTTTACTATCATCTATCTGGAATAAGAGGTTTATTTATGAAACAGGTAGTATAGTTAAACTGGTAAAATTCTTACAAATACCATCACTGTCAGAGTCTTTTTTCAGGCCTTGTCTATCTTCCTTTTCTTCAACTTGTGGGGAAAAAAAAATCCTAGTTTAAGCAGAGTGAAGCGGGAAGTTTCCCCACACCACACTTGGACAGATTTTTGTTGGTATTTCTCCAGAAGATCACTCTTAATTTCCTATGACTCTATCACATGGAAAGATATTGTCTCAGCTGAAGGGACTTGAGATAAATGAACACTTGATATTTCCAGATGGTGAAAAGGGACAGAAAACCATCCATTCTTGTTACTGATGCCATGAAGAAAAGATTCAGCTCAACAACCGGAGTTGTTAAGCAGGTATTCTTTATTGCAGCGCTGGACACACTGGGGATTGTTCCACCAAAAGTGTGCGCCTGTCATATCATTTTGCACTGTTTTTATTTCCTTTTCATATGTGCATTTTCATTTATTTCCCAGAAAGTGAGGGAATATTATAATTTCTCCTGGAACTCATTTGCCTATGTCTCCTCCTCGCAGCGCATGCACATTGCCTCCTGGTGGTGGTCTTTTGGGGTCTTTTGATGAAGGCTCTAAGTCTTCTTAACAAATTTCTGACCTTTTCTTCTCCTTGGCTCTTGCATAAGTAAAATCTAGTTTGGAACAGTTCCTTTTGCTTGCCTTGCAGCTCAGCTTATCTTTGTGGTCTAAGAGACATGCCTTACATGCCAAGATCCCCATAAATTTAAACAATAGATCAGCTATTTAGAACGATATGTAGCTTTGGGCTAAAGAGAAGTAAAGATATGTAGCTTTAGGCTAAAGAGCAGCAATTATTTACATTCTTCATTACTGTACTGAAGGGGGATGGTTACAGGACTGGTAATTATGTAAGCTAAATCTGAAAGCCATATTTCAAAAAAGGTGACGTATGCAAGAAGAGGTAGTTGAAGCACTGAGAGAAGAAATAAGGATGATGAGTCATCTGAACCATCCTAACATTATTCGAATGTTGGGTGCTACACGTGAGAAGAGTAGCCTCTTTATTAAATGGATGGCAGGTAAACAACTGCATGCCAAAAAAATTTAAAGTATCAGTTGAGTCTTGAACTATGTAGTTTCATACTGCAAAATATTCCATGCATCACTTCACTTTGAAAACATATTTTTATTGCTGTTTGTTACCAATTGTGCTGGATTCAGCCAGGAAAGAGTTAACTCTCTTTACTGTGGCTGCTAGGAAGCTGTGGTCCTGGATGCAGGGAGCAGCACTGATAAGGTCTCAGCTGGCACTGAGGAATGCCTGCACCAGTTTCAAGGTCTTTCTCCACTTCTGATACTGCA
>NW_010240732.1:0-220 GCF_000690775.1 Eurypyga helias | reverse complement strand
TTTGCTAGCTGGACGTAAACCACGACACATCCTCATAGGTAAGCTTAGGAAGTGTGGGTTAGATGGGTGGACAGTGAGGTGGATTGGGAACTGGCTGAATGGCGGAGCTCAGAGGGTTGTGATCAGAAGCGCAGAGTCTAGTTGGAGGTCTGTGACTAGCAGTGTTCTCCAAGGGTCAGTACTGGGCCCAGTCTCGTTCAACATGTTCATCAATGACCTG
>NW_010240731.1:949-24996 GCF_000690775.1 Eurypyga helias | reverse complement strand
CTGGCTGAATCCAGCACAGGAGGAGTGTCCCTTTCCTCCCTCTCTCTGATGCTTAATATGAAGTGTTGGGGAAGAAGAAGAAAAGGAAGATTCCTATAACCACTATTAAGGAAAACTGCTTTTAAAGTTGGGAACAAGTTGATCCTGCAAGGCACATAACTCCCTTTTTGTTGATTTAGAGGTCACACTCAACTTAGTGAAAATTCCCTTCCTTTAGGCAATTTGGATTTTCTGAACACTAGAGGAAAAATACTGTTCCTTCCTATTAGGAAAAAAAAAATATCATTGCAGCACTTTCCACCAACATTAAATAAAATAGTTAACCCCCATTTTTTCATAAATTATTTAATTTACCAACTTTAAAACCATGGGTTGACAAATGTCCCTACAACAAAACATATACAGGCATTACAGCGTGCCACTTCAATTCTGTAAGCTTTTCCACTGACTGTCCATGGAAGCCAAGTTTTAGATTATTCATAACTTTCTTCATATGTAAACCGTGGTTTTGAAATTAGGCTCCAAGTCCCACGACCAATAACACTGGCCTAGGGCTTTTCTTACCATTTATATACAGTTGAAACAACATAATTCCAACAGCATTATAACTCAATTAGATGTTTTAAAAAAATTAAATGGAAGAAGTTCAAAGAATTAATTTTTAAAAGGGCTTGAATGAAGAATTTTTCTATACTAGGGTGGAGCATTATAATTGCATATATTGTAGACATGCAGGTTTTTAGATTCCTGTTCCTAGCATGTAAGATTAAAACTGCTCCATGTAAGATTAAAACTCTACCACCTCCACAAACTTATTATCTGCTAAAACAATTCAATATGGTAGTAATATGCAGTTTATGTTATTCCAACACTGACTTGAACTACAACAAACAAAAAATATTCTCTCCCTCTCGTGCAAGAACCTTAACGCTTTTAGCAAACACTGTTAAGTAATCTCCAAAATTAGCATGGTTATGTACCGATGATACACAGTGTCCTTCGCAAAAGAAAAATCACTGTTACACACTAGCTTGAATCCCATCTCAAACCAGACCATTTTGACACTGAAAATCTCTATTTTTCACATTTGCATGATCTTAACTTCGTATTATCTTGCAGTTCTCTCTAGTACCCTTGCATTTTCTCACACACATGAACTCCTGTCATCTATCTCTACATTATGAATATTTTGTTTGCTGAACACCGTTCTATAAAGCAATTAAGATTCAGCTGACTACATAACATGCACACTGCAATGCTCCTGGCGAATAAAAATCTAAATAAATACTTAACTGTAAGGATTCTGATGACTTACATACAGATGCATTTCCAATCCTTTCAGTGCACCCCAACATCATCATAACAATGTACAGAGATTTATACACACTGTATATAAACATGTGGATATTTTGGGAATTGGGTAGTAATGAAAACAAAACTTAAAAATGTAGAGTTTTATCATACATGAGTATATGAAAATATTTAAAAGTGATGTGCTTAACTGAAAGAACTACATTTGCTTATCAACACTGATTTACCTTCTTGTTGCATCTCTTCAGACTTCCTTCTTACATGAATAACTCGGGGTCTCACGGTCTCAACTTGTGCATCTCCTCGGCTTTCCTCCTACATATCATACATTAAAACCATATTACAAACCTGACTTGTGATATAAAAGCACAGTAAAATTACATGGAGCTTCAAGAAACATCCAAAGAGGTTTTTAAAAGATTCATTAAAGGATATGCACTTGTTCTCCTTCCTTTCAACTTCAAAAGAATTCAGATCTGAATTAGCCTACTGCAATGGTATTTCCTCTAGATGAACATCCTGGGAGCAGTAGGTATGGCAAAGTGCCATTTAGACCTGAAGACACAGAGGACCCTCAATTTCTACTCAAAGCATATGGCAGAAAGAACATAGAATTCCTCTGGCTTTCTTCAATACCCAGGACTTCTCCCTCGGTATTCTCTTTCTGACTAAAAAGAGAAAGCTGAAAGGGAAAAGCGAAATTTTCAGCACACGGGTTGGAAAACCCATGCCAAGTATAAATTTTATTTCCTTGACCATGTTTTTAAAACCATTTTCCACTCTTCCTGAAATGCTCTTCAGGACCTAGGTCTGCAACAAGGCCCATAGGAAAACAGTTTCTTAGAAGAAGCAACAAACACACTGTGCGTTAAAAAGGGAGACATCACATTTGTTAAGTACGTTTGGTATTTTATGTGTTATCTAGAAGAATTGTGGCCAAGGACAGAACAGAGTCACAGAGTCCTAGAAGGCTTCAGCATTCTCCATGACAGACATATTTTATCAGTTATTCTGTTGATTCCATAGACAAATATAAGTTTTTAAATTAAGATTACGAAAGAAAGAGAAACACGAGAAAGATCAGAAATGTTTGCTGTCACACAGCATTTGGAGTCTACAGACAGAACTATTGTATGACTTCTGGGGAAATGAGGTGCCCTGAGAAGCAGCGGCACAGTTATCCTCTTGAAGACCTGATGACAAAGTACCAGTGTTATTTTGCTCCGCAAAAGCTAAAGAGGAAGAAAAGGAAAGTATGCTTCAGTTCTGTAAGAAAAACCCTCCACTACTGTGGAGGCCACAAGCAAAACAAACAGCCAAAAATATAGACGAACATAATTTTTATGTCTGGCAAACAATAAGCAGGTTGCCAACTACACAATCAGGGCTTCACACTTCTTTGAGTTAACAACTCTCTCCTACAGTAGCAGGAATCTCAACAGTAATGATACTGCTTCTCATGTGCTTCATGATCATTTAAGCCAGTGTCAGCAAAAATCAGGAGGAACAAAAAGACAGGCCATTCAGACACAGTCTTCTCCTCAACGGCTGCTTGGACTTGTTTACACCCCCCAGTAAATAAAGCATAGAGAGGGCTACACTAGTAGATGATGCCACCCCAAACAAGCACCAACACAACCTCACCAGCACAGTGACGAGCATTGGGTGACAAAAGTGACATGGCACCTGAGATGGAGCTAGAATCTCCACAAGGCACTCTGAGCATGGACGGACCAGTTCGGAGTGGCACTAAGTGGGGCACCTCTCCACACCGCCATGTCGACCAACTCTGTTCATCATTTAAAGCTGACAAGTTAAGAAAGAGTTGAGATGATTTTCTGAAGGCAGGAAGGTCTCATGGAAGTGTGATCAAAGGGCACCAATGTTAAAGAAAATTAAATGTCTATTTGAAGGGCTTTTTAGTATTGTTCTGGATTTTTAATGCAACAAACCAAAACCCAGTTTAAACTGAACTGAGGTGCAAACAGTAGTTGAGAGATAACACACAGATTCATACCCTGCTATTATGAGTTTCTGAAGGTTAAAAAACATGTATTTTGAAATACTAGAAATAAGAGCTAATGAGAATACCAACGTGACAATCCCACTTAAAAAATGTTGATTGCATAAAAACATTCATACTTATATAAGAACATCATGAAAAGATTTCACAACTAATTTTTTCAAGGTTTTAACAATGCATTTGGGACTTCAAATTTTTTAGATTTACCACCTTTGGAATGTTTAGCCACACAAATATTACTTCAATGTTCATGTCCCTCCCACGATCAAAATTATTTCTCTAGAATAGGAAGAGCCCAGCTTCCTCTTATTCATCCTCTTGCTTCTCAGATCTAAAAGCACAAGGGCCAAGTGGCCACAAATAACAGTCAATTCCTGTATCGTTGCACAAGAATGGACAGAAGGGGTCAAACTGAAGATGCATTTAGTCTGGCAGTCTGTCTAACAGTGGCTAAAATCATATATAAATCTTCAAAAATATCCAATGCCAGAAATGGAGGAGCAGCCAAGGAATTTGGGTAGATAAGAAAATTCCTGTATGACTTAAGCCATTTGTTTGTGAGTGAGTGACCACCCAGACTTCCCTCTTCCTGATTAAAAGGCATTGCTCCTGCCCTACATGGAAAGACAGTGCTCTTGCTGCGGGTCAAAACCTGATCTACACCCTTGGTGCCAGGGAGCAAACAAGTGTTATGTATATGGCAGCTCCACATCACTGCCAAAAATTCCCTGAAAGAAGGATCCTGTTCAGAGGGACTACAGAGCTCTGTAACACTACGTGTAAACATGACGTGTAAACACCACATGAGCTTTGCTGTTACAAACCCTAACATCCAGGAGGATCATTCCCAGTTAAATCAGAACAAAACTCTGCCAAAACAAGGCCCAGCTGGAGACAATCTGAAATACAGTGTATTTTCTCAGGTCTCAGCAAACACCATGAAAAGCCGACTTCTGCTCCTAAATAGATTCATCCTTCGTACATAGCTGAAACAGTTTCATTTCAATGAAGGCCAACACTGCCTACAGATGAAAAACAAGATGTGAAACAACTGATGTGAGAGTCGGGGACTAACTTGGGAGGAAATCTTCCAAGAAGGTTGAAGTGACTGTTGCCTTGAACACTGCACAGGATGAATCATTCTGAAAGCTTGAGTATCTCTTGCTCTCCTAGCTGGTATTAAGTTACCAGAAAGTCTGTTTCCTACAGGTGGGTGACAGAACAGATCCAGCCGTAGACCTGAATACAGATGCCATCCCTAATTGAAATTAGGGGAAAGGCTCATCATTATTCTTACATGGAAGAGAGATGCTGTCAAAACAAGCTTTCAAATCACCTGGTACAGGGATCTTTTTAATTCTTTTTTCCAGAGAAGGATGTACAGCTCTAGCAGAGGATCTTACAGAGCATGGCTTTGCCCCACCCAGGATAGATGTTTGCTGTGGTTATCGCTTACAGTTACCACCACGTAATAGAAAAGCTAAAAAGTTAATCCATGAGAAACAGTGATTGGGAGTCTTACATCAGGAACACCCACATACAGGAAGAGATAATTTTGTTTTGGGGGCAAACCAAACCAAACAAAGCCACACACACAAAGTTCAGGGGATGGTTTGGTGGGAGGGTGAGTTTTACATGTCAGGAGGCAAAAAAAACCCACGCTAAGGGTTCAGATGCAAGAAAGTTTCTAAAGATAACATACAGCTATCTGTATATTAAAGATAAGATAATATACAACTATCTATATTTTCTATGAAAGGCACTATGTCAGATCACCTTACATTTCTTGCATAGGTAAGAACTGCATTAAAATGAAATTTTTATTACATACATGTACTTTACATGTGCCCTACACATGATACAGTATCACTTGCCTGTACCCAAGCAAACAAAAATCAATCCTAATGCCAATAGCTAATTCTACAGAGCATGAGATGCAGGTATGTCTGTGTTTTTTAATCACAGCTAATGGTGCTAAAAGAAGGAAACATGTTTTACCCTCTCTGCTCCTTTTACTTTTGGCTAGTGGAATGGTAACAAGGATAAGAGCTTCACCCCAACAGACAGAGCAGTTTAACAGAATCTAGCCTTGCCTGTGAACAATAATTGCAAGAAATAATGTGTTCTGGTGATCTTAAAGTGAAGGAAGTATAACATACAAAATCCTCTTTGAAGATGCAACACATCACTTCAGCAACATGTCTAAGAACTGCTCAGACTCCAATGGCACGATACACATCAAGGCTCAAAAACATAAAACCCAAGGCAGGTCAACACAAGATGCTTTGGGTTATTTTTAATATATAGCATCAGGGAAGGACAGAATGCATCCATGAACATGGCAACCATGGTAAGAATATTATTACATTCAAACACACTGTGAAGCTCAACATATTTAAGAGCAATCTGCCATCTCATTTTTAGCTTTTGCCACTCGCTATTTGAATTTATCTGTAGTTAGCGAGCAAACCATCATCTCTAGGAAACAGCACATCCTAATAAAGTAGCAACAGATTAACTCTATAGGTTTCAAGCAGAGATCAATAGGATCTTCCTCTACCTTCAAGTATTTTGAGGTACATCCCCATTACTGCCTTTCCAACTTTGCCCCTATGAGGGCAACTGAAGCTCCTGCAGTACTGAATCGGTGGGTTACAAATGGTGAGGCCAAACCTCTATTGTTACTTCCTTTCCCATATATCCATTGTGTTATTCTGTATTTGCAGCACTGCGCCCCTAAAATGCTATAATGCCCTATCTGAACTGAGTACGTACAGTATTAAATCCTGTGAGACCAGTGAAGCTGTGAGGAAGTGCAGAGAAGTCTGAGCCTAACAGAAAGCATGTTGTAGGGATTCCGTCACAGCAAAACCAATCATTTTTATTACATTACATACATGTACATTTGCCTTGAGTTTCTCAGCTGAACGTGTCACTTTAAATGCACCACTACTGTGATGTCAGTCACCATAGCAAAAATAGGAAAATTTATTTTCCTAGGTGTCAGTTTGCACTTTCTGACCAGTCACAGAAAAGATCCTTTGCGTTTACCTGGGACCAATCCTCTGAGAGATATGTCCCTCTGCAGCTTGTCTGGGCTGCTTGCAGAACAGGATTTGAAACCGATTGTGATTCCAGTTCGGCCATAAGCATTGGACCACGACTTGTATCTGCATCTCCAATGATTTCTGCTGAAAGACAAAGATATAGAGAAAAAGGTTCCTTGATAAGCTGGAGCAACAATCTCCTGGTCAACTCATGTGGCAGGATGTGGAGTCTTTCAAGATTCGAAAATGAGACATGCAACATGAAAGAGAATTATTTCCTCCTTACATGGCTCATTGTATATCCCTTAAATTGTTCTTATGGGGAAAAATAAAATAAGAAATACATGTCTGTGGAAATTGAAAAAAATAAATCAGTTTTATCATCCATGGATTTCTAACACGGCAAGCATTTATGATAGCTGCAGTGCTGTACAGTTCATCATACCACTATATGCTTAATGAGCTTTATCACACAGATTGGAAAGAGATTGGAAAGGCTTCTTCATAAAGATGTTTCACTGTTGTGTGAATGAAGAGAAACCTGTACATAGTTTTTTAAAGGGATAATTTGCCATATAATCGAGCATTTACTGTGCTTTTGCAGCCCGTAAGTGTGTAAAGCATCTTAATGATAAATGTACTGACAGATCACGAACTAACTTTAGCCTTCTGCTATCACACAGAGCCAAAGAATGAATTTTAATCCTAACTATAATTACTGCTTAATTAACTGTAATTATTGTTCACTTTAAGGCTACATGTGCCACATTTCATTTGCATATTGTTTTTTATATCCCTGACTTTAAACACTGAAAGCAAGGATTTATAAATGAAAGACCAATCTTCAACATGCTATTAAATACCTACATAAACAATACCTTCTCCATCCTACAAACAGACATCATGTTTCCACAATACAAACAAAAACTGGTCACAAAACTGAAGATACCCATAGACACACAATCCCCAGAATTCTTACAGATATATCTATGAGTAACTCATTCTGACAGAGAAACTGAGTGTCCACTGCAAGGAAGAGAGAAGTACACTGTGAAATATATGAACTTTTACACCCATTGGGGTAACAATTAGTTAATTTCACTCCTAAAACAAATTCTGAAATAAAATGATGGACCTGTATTGTAACTGCTGTGACTATCAGGAAATAGCACTTAGTCCTGACTTGGAATAGGACATGCAATCTCACATGTAAGTGGACAGAGACAAAAGATTTGGAAGAAAAGTGGAAACAATTGGATCATTCCTTCCCCCAAGAACAGATTATTTCCTCTTCAGTGCCGACTTCATTATCAAAAGGACTTGGAGACAAAATTTGGTGTTCCATCCTGATATGACACACTCTTGTCTTTAAAACAGATCCTACCTTTTGTAAAATGTGTTTCCTTAGCAGCGTCAGCAAACACTGTGCTGTGTGTTCAGAGGTGGGGAGGAAGGGAAACAAAGTGCAAAGTCCCCAGAATGCAACAGAACTCAGTCTGGGATTATTACAGACCGTGTAAAAGAACAGGGCATTCCCCTGTGGTAGTTAGTCCAGGGCACTTGCCGCCTCTAAAAAAATATACTACAACAGAAACAAAACTACAGGATTTAGAGAGATGAACATAAAAATTATTTAAGAAACACACTGCTCCTAGATTATCATCACATGCAGGAGCCAGTTTTGAAAAGTACTAGATATTTACTATCGGATATTAGGCAGACAAAAGGCATCCTAAATTAAATGAATTCAAAAGATGAAAGCATGTTATGCCAGATACAGCTATAGACAGCCTGGGTAAGAAGGTAATATCCCTAGCAGAAAGGTTCTCCCACTAAGGCGCGTCTTCTACCTCTCTGTATGGTCCTGAGCACTGCTGGAGACCTACCGCAGGTTGGTCTAGATGGCTAACTTACTCCTGCGGTGTTCTTAACACTGACTGTCCTCTAACAACACAGTGTTAAACAACTGACTTGGAAAAATGCCTTTTGCCAGGGAGCCTCATGTAACAGATCGCCAAACAACATTCAACAAACTACTTTCAAGTAAAAGTTTGATAATGTATAATGCACAAGAACCTATTCTCAAGGCTGGTGTAGGTGGTCCAAAATGTTAGGCAACAGATAGCCTTAAAAGCTTACTCTCTGTATAACCAGTTTGAACGGGAATCAGCTCAAAACTAAGCAAATACTCTCATTTCTCTGAGATTATTTTTTGCCACGTGTTAACACATTCAATTTCAATCCACTTCCTGCTGGTCAAGGGTTGATAATGTGAGATATGCTTCTCTTGTCAAAATCATAATTCTGAAAGTTAAAAGGACAGAAAAACAGCTCTTTGATCACTTTAGTTTACACAACATTTGATGAAATAGTGCAACCATATTTGTGTTGTATCAGCATAATAATTATTCCACTTTAATCCTATTTTAAACCAGTCAACAAAACAGTATCTAAATGCTTGCACCAGTTTAATTAAGCAAGTATAGAAGTACATTTTCAGATAACAATAGAGAAACTGGGATAAAAAAAAGGGAGAGGAAGGATTGGCAATTGGTTACAGCACATTTCAACCAAAAAGAAATAATTAATGCCCTGCTTTTACCACAGCAACTTATCCCTGCACCACCTTGTACAAGCCATTACGTGTGTGCCTCAGCTATCTGAGAAAAGAAAAATTTCCATATTATTATAGGAATATATGAAGCTAAAATATATTACCAATTATGAGACACGGCAGTATCACCTTGATGGAGTGAAAAAACCCACAAGGAGGATTGCTGAGTATGGGAACAGGGAAGTAGCTTGAACTGCCAGTGTTCTTACCTGTCCTATGGAAATCAACTTCAAGAGTAGTCAAGCTGTTTTTAGGAACTGAATTTGACTTAAAAGAATAAAATACATACTTTACAAGTCAACTTTTGTACAGGTAAATGGGTACGTGGCATGATTTTTATTCAAATTGTAGAACATTAGAGACAAAGAAGAGTGAAGACATGATTTGAAATGAATCCAGTTATAGAATAGGGATGCTAATCCTGTAATTGCCTGTAAATTTTTAACACCGGAGTTTGAAAATACTCTCTGAAATTACTTCAGATACTGTTCAAGAAAAAAAACTCAGAACCCACATAAATATCACAGAGCAGAAATAGCAGTCTGATTGTACCTCCAATTTGGGCAAGCTGCCCTGGCGATGGAGAACGGAAATGCTGGTACGGTCTGTTCTCAGAAGTCCGAGCAGTGGGATGGTCCATATAAACTGAATGTCCCATTAGGATTCTCTCTGCTGCTTGCGTCAGCCTCGGTCTTTGACCTTCACTGAGCTCCCCAACACTGTTATCATCAGAATCCTACATAGAACAGCAACACCAGAACAGCAGGTATAAACCCCGTGAAGTACCTATTCCAAAACCAGGCATTGTTACCTAATTGTGTTAGCCCTTACAGCATACATAAACTTGAGTCTATACTATTAGCATTGAATAAAGAAAACTAAATCTGAAGAGAGATCATCTAACTGGGTTTGAAAGCAAGATCTACATTTATCAGTACCGGGCAGAAAAGAGTTACTTACAGCCTTATTTTGCTAGTGGTATCCCAACATGATCAGAACCGGTTACACTTTTAGCACATTATTCTTTAACGTTACACATAAGGTATTTGTTGACCGCCTGACCTTGTAACATGGCAAACATCTACAAGCTATTGACTCTCTGTTGTATAGCAAGTCAGATAGAAGTTCAATTTTTAAATAGGTTTGGATGGCAGATAAAATAGGGCTTTCTGTGGATGTTGACTTTCAAAGCTGCAGAGAAAAACCAGCTTGCTCCTACGCAGAAAACCAGGTTGAAGACACATGCACACACGTGCAGAGTATTATTCTGAGGCAATATTAGTAACACCAAAGAAGATATTCTTTTTCTTATAAACGAGAAGGTGTGCTTGCACACACCTTGCCAGAATCTGGTGGGGAAGGAGATTATTAGTGTCTTGTATGGACAGACTGAGTGGTCCGTGACTATGGGAAAGGAAAAAGCAAATTAGAGATGCATTCGTAATTGGCAGTGCTGATGAGAAAATGTCAGTACAATTACAGTCAGACTCTGAGCAGACACGGTAGAAAGCTTTTCACTGAGTCCATCCACCAGAGCTCATTAAGCAAAATAAAGACAGACAAAGGAACAGTTAACAAGGTGAGTGAAGTTAGCAATTATTTAGACTAAACTGACCCAGACAAAAGGAAGAAACTGCAGATGCATCAATAAAATCACAAAAAGCAAGTTTTAAATAAAGGTGTTCATGAACCATGTTGCAGTATTCAAAGTTCACTTCCTTTAAACATTCCTCCAGCTACATCAGTTAAGAGTAGCTGCCCAATCCAACCTATTATTTTCCACATAGAAAATACTTAGATATGCGACAAAAAAATTACTTTTGTCCTTAGTGATGCAGACAGTTATATTTTTCTGTTAGCCTGTTTGTTCTGCCAACTGAGTATGAATATTTTGAGGTTTTGTTCTAAGAACTGCATCAACAGCATATGCAAAAGCACACGTAAACATTTGCTGAGTTATTCGTCATACCTCCCTAAAACACCCATATGGCTGTTAAATGCAGTGAACCTGTACTCTTAAACATACCACCTATATCGCTGAAGGAACAGAAAACTTCCCTGCTGTTCAAAATCACAGGACAGATCAGCGCGAAACAGTCACGTACCCATCCTGAAAAAACAGGTACATGTGACACTACGTATTGCCACCTCGTTTATAACAACACTTAACCTCCAGTGGCTTTAAATGTTTTACATGAGAACAGAGACAACAGAATTGGGATCACTTCCAGCAGGGAATGAAATGTATGGACCTGTTTCTATAGCCAACAGCAAGGACAAGCTTGAAATACTTCATCTACTTTTGAGTAGGCAAGTAGCACTTCAAAACTACTGTATTCTAAGGAACAGGGCTGTAAGTTACCTCCGAACTGTACATTCCTTCTTGTGCAACCCCAGGGGCTTGATTTAATTTGGCTAAAAGAGTCAGGACAGGATCCCTGTGATAGACTTTGTCCGGTCTTCTCACCACTTGCCCTTCACTAGGAGGATCATAATCCTAAAACAAAGAAATAAAATCCACATAATACGTGATCCAAAACTCTAGGAACTTGAATCATTTTTATTTTCATTCACAATTAAGATTTTTTGCTTTTGCAGTAGGTCATTAGAGTTTCCACACTAAGAACTCGTGTCATGAAAATCTAGGCATTTACAAACAAGCAAATGGACAACACACTGCTTTCTCCTTTTACCCACAGACACGCAGAGTCTTTACTTGATACATAAGGCTGCAATAATTAGATAGAAATGTTTAAGGATAGGCAAGGAGAGAGAAGAAAAGAGGACTCCTACTCGAGGACATTTAAACTTTGCATTACTGGGGTTGGAAGGGACATCTGGAGATCAACTAGTCGAACCCAGCTGCATAAGGCAGCACCTCTTCCAGTGTTTGGCCATCCCCACAGTAAAAGCTTGGCTTATGTTTAAATGGCATTTCCTGTATTTCAGTTTGCATCCACTGCTTCCTATCTTTCTGCGTCAAAAAAGCATAATGTGCTTTTTTCTTTGGATCTCTGTAATTCCAACAAGTGTACAGTTTAAAGGTAAACATTATATCAGTGAAAATGCTTAAAGCATATCCAATTTATAAGATGCTCAAGGGAGAATACCACACTAACTCGGTTTCCTTGTGAAACATTTCCTTACCATTTCATTTGCATCTCGTAAAGTACTGGTTAAGCTCTCGGCGAGGTTTGGAAGCGAGTAATCTCCTCCTGCAAAGGCTGAAAAATATTTTAAGTTACAAATATTAAAAAATTATATAAAAGATATATGCATATAATATGCAAATTATATGAAAGAAAGCCAGGGCCGTATTCTTTAATAATTACAACACAGTGCTTTAGTAAAGTTGGAAATTCCTACTGCCAGATGTGTATTACACATCCAGCTCTGGGGCGCTCAGCATCAGATGGGCGTGTACCTGTTGGATTGAGTCCAGAGGAGGCCATGGAGATGCTCCAAGGCAGAGGGCTGGAGCACCTCTGCAATGGGGACAGGCTGGGAGAGTTGGGGATGTTCAGTCTGGAGAAGAGAAGGCTCCAGGGAGACCTTATTGCAGCCTTCCAGTGCCTGGGTGGGCTACAACGAAGCTGGGGGGGACTTTTTACAAGGGTCTGTAGTGACAGGACAAGGGGTAACGGGTTTAAATTGAAAGAAGGGATCTGGATGGAATGGAACTGGGTGATCTTTAAGGTCCTTTCCAACCCAAACCAGTCTGTGATAAAAACATATTTTCAGTTTCCAAGAAAATCACTCTTACATTTTGCTTTCCATAAAAACTTGGCACCACTTCTGCAAGACATTCCAATTATTTTCCAGGTTGATCATATGACAAAAGAGCAGATTTAATGTTTTTTCATTGGTAAAAAGAAGCATTTTCTTCAGAGACAAGAAAAAGAGCAATGAGGTTTCTTAAATCCAGAACAGTGAACAAAGTTAAGGACCAGGTTAATTCTTGCAGATTTATAAGAAAATGTATGAAATGCAAGTTCAGTAGACGGGAAGATAAGTTTATAAACAAACAAACAAAAAAATCCAAATTCTACTTCCCACAAATTTGTCAAGCTAGTTACCTCTTGCAGCCAGCATCTGTCCATAGCTGAAGAGTACCTCCCCCTCTGAGATGGGTCTGTCTGCAGTTTCTGTTTCTGTGAGAGTAAGGCTGCTTTCCTGCGTGGACTGCCCAGAACTAACTGTTGGCACAGATGACGGAACCTGTGGGTCGCAAGGAAGTGATTCCAAGGGCCTCGCTGACGACTGCTGAAATGGTAAAATCAAGGCCTCTGGTTCCTCATCATTAGCCACTGACATTTCACTGTAATGTAAGAATATGCATTATGAATACATAACAGAACAATGCACACTAAAGTCTTATGTCATTGCTGATGAGAAATTAATTTGAAAGTATTTTTTCAAAGGAAACGGCACAGAATTTTACAGAACAGTCCAAGAATCAACATGGTTAAACAACAATGTTAATGAAATTCTGGTTAGAACTAAAAATTACCATGTGTATTGCCACTGAAGCAAAAGGAAAAAATAAAAACCACCAACCTAAAAATACAATATTTCATTGTCACTACACTTATTGCTGGCAGGTGTAAAATAAAAGTTTACTAATTACAAATTTCAGCAGGACAAGGAATAAGGACTGATAAATCCTGAGAAAGGGCTCAATTTGACATTTTTCTCCAAAATATAAGCCAAGCAATTCAAAGAAAGAGTCCTGGCTTATCTCAATGCCTCCTAACATACGCATCAAGCATTTTTTTCTACTGACTTTTTGAGGATATGTGTAAAAAGAATATATGTTTGGGGTTTTTTTTTTTAAGAAATGAGGAAACTGTGCAGCCCGTTCAACTCACACAGCTTTGGGACAGAATGGTTCTTCCATTAAGGGACTGGGTTTCTCTTCTTCCAGAGGAAGTTCTGCATCATCCCATGGGTTTGGAGGTTTTGGACTTTCCATTTTTGCAGCTTTGGAGACCCATTCTGAGGCAGGAGGGCTTGGTGTGGTTGGTTTAGGAGGCGTACTCACAGAGGTAACCACAGGTGTGCCCACACGACTAGTGGCAGCCGGAATCTCAACCCCTGCATGTGTGAAGTCAAATTTCAGATGAGAAAGGAAAGCAGGAAGGAAAACTCAGACAGAGAACTAGTGAGTTCTACTAAGCACTTGTAGTTTTTATGACACCTTTTCATAGTTATGGAGACAAGACCAGTTTCATTAAGTACAGTCTTGGCATCTAAAGGAGCTAAAATAAAACCTGAATTGCTTACCTCCTTTAATACGAGAGACTGCTCTGTATTTTAGAAATTAAGCTGCTTTACTTAGAGAGGGTAAATTCGGCTTAACTAACATTAGAAACACAAGAAGGAGCAAAAGACAGCTATTTTTCTGATGTAAAAAAGCGTGGAAGGGCTGGGAGGGGTGGAAATCACACAGACCATAAAAATGTGCAAGAAGTTTGAAAATAGAACTGTTACCAAATAAAATATGTTTGCTTTTCATACGAATTAACCCATAATTTTTGTACTACATGAGTTCCCACTTGAATTATAGCCTCAAGAATATTTATCCTGAGAGATAACATCTTTTTGAAGAAGAAAATTAAAGGCAGTAGATTAAAGCATACTTGCTACTTCTAAACTTCAATTATTATTTTCACTACCTGCTGCTTTAATTTCTTCATGTTCACGAACATCCCCGCTCATTTCTGTAAGAGATGGAGAGGGCTCTGGAGTTTTGACTGGAGGCCATTCTTTTTCTGAAGGTGGTGTTTGTGGTGGTGTGGCCTGGGGTGTTGGCAATGGAGTAGGCACAAGAGACTCCTGAGAGGGGAAAAAAATCATAACCACAGTTATTATCTCAGTGCAAAGTTCCTATCTTCCAAGTATCCCCAGAGATATCTAAGGAAGAGAGAGAAAGGCAGGTTATCACAGAACAGGAACAGTTGTTGCTTAGATACATGCTTCATGCATCTAACTCCTCCATCTAAACATAATGTTTCATCAGGCTAAATGGTATGCATGGACAATATAAATAAAAAACCAGTAAATTATGTATTAGAATGATTGCGTTTTAAAATCGTTATGTATAGAATAGACTATTTCAGTTGGAAGGGACATGTAACGATCAGCTGGTCCAACTGCCTGTCCAAGACAGGGCTGACCAAATGTTAAAGCATGTTGCTAAGGGCATTGTTCAAATGTCTTTTAAACATCAACAGGCTTGGGGCATTGACCTCCTCTCTGAGAAGCCTGTTCCAGTGTTTGACCGCCCTCTGGGTAAAGAAATGCTTCCTAATGTCCAGCCTAAATATAAATTACATGATTATGTGAATTTTAATAGAACATTGTATCAAAAGTTAAGCAAAAAAATATTTCATGACATTGACAAGTGTTCAAGGCCAGGCTGGATGAGGCTTGGAGCAACCTGGTCTAGTGGAAGGTGTCCCTGCCCATGGCAGGGGGGTTGGAACTGGATGATCTCTAAGGTCCCTTCCAACCCAAACCATTCTGTGATTCCATAAAACTGAGTCAGTATGATAATTTTATGATAAGAATCAGCTAAAGAGAAGATTACAAACAAAGCAATAGCCAAGACAGTAAAACACTAACATAAGCACAGTTTTTGGCAGCAATGGAAACTAATTAACAAGACAATTGACAAACATATATGATGGTTGTCATTTATGTTGCTATGGAGGAAAATTATGAACCTTCCCAGGTTTTTTCCAGTCCTGTGCTCCCAAATTTCATAAAGAAAACAAGATAATGGGGCTAAAGGAAGGCTTCCAGGCTAATTTCTGAAGAATAAATCCTCAGACTGATGATTTTTATTAACTTTTATGGGAAGTGGAACTTGCCAATACATTTGGCAGCTCACACACAACTTCATGACCACATGAACACCAAAGAACTCGGTACCTGGGCAGAGGAAATTCTAGATAGGAAACTTCATAGTAAGAAGGGTAGTTCAAGAATGCACAAACTACATATTTAAGAACTTCTGCCATAAACTGAGCAGAAATGGAAAAAGGAGAAGACGAAAACCTTGTGAATGTAAAAGTTATCCAAAGGATAATCATTAGCCACAAATGTGGAAAGACATAATCAGCTATGTGAGATTCCAATGAAGGCAGGAGAGTTTCCAATGAAGGCAGGAGAGTTTCACTACTATAGCACAAGGCACTGAGGAAACCCCACCTTGCATACTATGTTATTATTCAGAATGTCTATTAGCATATTAGTGTTACCTGTGGTCTGGACCAATCTAATTGGAAAACATAAAAGTGCTGCCCATCGGCATGAGTCGAAAAATGGTACACATACAGACGATTGCTGTATTTAGCCAAATCAGAGGCCACAGAGGACAAAACTTGTCTCTTCAAGTGCACAAATGAATATATATAGTAAAGAGAAAACAACCATTTCAGCCCAAGGACAGTTCAGTTTAAACTGGTACAGAAACAAATGTGAGGCTTAAGAGGGCCATCAGTAAACGTGGAATGGTTATTAGAAGAGGTTTCCAAGCATTGCACGAACAAGAACAGTCCTCTTCAACGTCACGCCCTCCTTAGTTTGTAAAGGACTGGGGAAGGGCTCTTTAGATGCAGGATGGCTGCGTTTAAGCCTGTGGGAGTGCAGTGATTACTTTCTACTATAGAATAATCTCGTGGTGACATACAGCAGGCACTAGGTGGTATTTCAGCCTGTATGCGCTGTAGCAGAACAGAATGACTGATCTCATTTTCAACAGAGCCCGCAACAGTTAGATTTTTAAGGGCAGCAATTTCCATATTCATCCCAAAGACATTATACAACACCAGATTGTAGCACAGCCATGTTGTTATCAAAATAAGAGCCAGCTGTCATTTGATTATCAAAGGGAATGGAGGAAATTATCCTCTATTACAGGAAGCTCTACTAATCATTTAAGCATTTACCGAAAACTACAGAACTCAAAACTTAGAAGGAATTAATATTCATTTTTACAGATATTAAAGAATAGCTGCAAGCCCCTAAAACCAAAAGTAATATTGCTCTCGGCATCTATTGCTTCTTATATGAAGAAATTAGTTTCTTCTTGTTTCATTTCTTCGCAAGAAAGTAACACAGCTATTTTCATTGAAAGTAACACAAGCTATCTTTTGTCCACGTGAAATTAAGTACCAAGCCTTTTCCTTAGAAACCAGATTTGTGCTCAGCCTTAAGGTAAATAAATAAGTAAGTGTCACGTGTTGCCTGCAGCACAAAGGAATTACTTTTTTTTTTTTTTTTTCCAGTGAAATAGGTTTAATCTTGTTGCTTGCTGGGGTCTAATAAGGAGTAATTAAAAAATGCAAATTGTGCACATTCAGTTGATCAGTCTCTTTCCATCATCTTTGTCTCGCACACAGCTGAACCATCGTACCACAAAGAAATTATCCCGCAGCACTTCAGTAGAAAAGTTTAAATAAAATGGATGCTTACCATCACAGCCATCGTGCTTGGAAGAACATTCGTAGCAGGAACTGCTTCCTCAGCCTGCTTGTTACCCAGCATGGTCGCAATTGTTTCACTGAGAGCTTCATTTACAAAATGACTTATCATTTCTGAGTCCACAGGCACGCCAGCATTGATAAAGAGCTGAAATCCTCTAGCACCTGCAACTTCAACTGAAAATGAAGAAACATAAAGCACACATCCAGGTCTCGTTTCTTAAAATGCCTGTGCTGTACTGTAGCCACTCATTTTGTTCTCCATGAACTTTTAAACATTCCTTTGGAAAATGTGATTCTTTTTTAATTATTTTACAGGTAAAGAAACAACAGTAGAGAAGCAATTCAGTTTCATAAACGAAGGCAGCAGTGACATCACAGGGGAAACGTATTTCTCTCCCATTCTCACACATTTAGAAGGGCGGTAATTTTGACACATCTATTAACAAAAGAAAGGCAAACAAACACTACAGGCTCAGCAAAATGCCAAATTTGATGTAGATGGCCAGTAACAGAAGTTGATTTACACAGTGGTGTATTTTGTGTGTTAATTTTCCTTTTTCAGATAATTTATTTAAATGGCGTTGTAACGCTTGCCCTGTCTCAACATAAATTAAAGGATGCACTTCTGCATTTTACAGTTTCACCGGTTCAACATTATCCATTTTTAGGCTCAGGCAACAGCTACCTACGCAGCTTTTTAAAATGAGCCGAAAATTGAGATAATCCACCTGCTGAGAACAGTAACTCCTACTTACCCATGTCAGAGGTTACACTCTCACTGTCTTCAGTCTCTGACGTGCTAACATTGGGCACTGTTTCTTTCTGACTTGGGTACATTCCACTGATAATTTTTGCCATTATTTCTTGTTCCACCCTGGTAGAATAAAGCTCATTTAACTATCAGCAAACACCAACATAGCTAAAAGTATACAAAAGAGCATTCTTGACATAAAATCAAGGCAGCTCAAAGGAAAAAGAAGAAGAGAAGGAAGGAGAGGAGCAGAAAGGGAAGGTATCCTTATGGAGTCATTGCTTCTTCCATATAGATTCTCTTACAACCTGGTTACATTGCAACTCACCATTTTATCAACCTGTTTTCTATAGTTTCTCTCCTTTGAATCAGTTCATCCAAAACATCAGAAGACTGCTGAGGTGCAGAAGCCACTGGAGGAAACAAAGGACCACTGTATCTTGGCGAGGCAACTTTAAACTCTCCATTAAGTTCGAGAAGAGGCTCAAAGAATTCTGGAATTTCATCCTTCTCCTCTTCCTGATCCTAATAAATAAGTAGTAAATTAAGTTATGGTGCGTTTCTGGAAGGTAATGCCACTGAGGTAACTTTTTTCTTTAAGTAAATTTGTAGATGTGTCCCAGCACACAAACCTCATTCTCCCTTCTTAGTATGTTGTAGTTAATTGATACACTTCTAAACTTAGCAAATCATAAATCTGTAGAGGTATAAAGCTATAAAAACTGCTAAGTAAAACATGATTTGGCTCATATTTCCTGCCGGTGCTGCACAGGGCAGGGAGCCAATGGTAATGCTAATACTTGAGAAATGTACTTGTGACACAAGTCAGGTTTCTTTAATACATACTCCAGAAACGCTCCACCTTTGTTTAGGGAGCTTTCTACAGTTATTCTTGCGTTAGGTTGTTTGGTTCGGTCTTTGTTTGTTGGGTTTGTTTTTTTAGAAATTAAACTTCTACCTTGAAGTTTCCTGTCTGAAAAGAAACCTTTCCAAAAGTTAACGAGCATGCAGTTAGTCAAAACTCTAATAAAGTTGCCAGCACCAAAGACTTGACGTTAATAGTTTACACACATGGTACAGGTATGTTTACACTTTCACTAATTTCAGCTGCTGAAAGCCAAAAGGTATTTCTGGGTAATCAATTCACAAGATTCTCACAGACATTTTGAATTTAACCTTAATGTGCTCTTTCTAAAAGGAAAATTCCTCAGTGTGGGATATAATGTTCGACTGTTTCCAAAGATGCCACCCTCCTTTTCCCCCCGAGCACATACATAAATCCAGAGAGCAGTCACCAACCCATCATATCATAATGTAACACTTCAGAAATGTCTCCTGATGGGTGAGAACCTGCATCCTTCACTCCTAATATTAAAAACAAACGTCTGCAATAGTAATATGATTCTTTAAGAAGAAAATTTGGCATGCCAGAGATGAAGAGCTGAGCCCTAAATTACCAGTGAGAAGCATGTGATGTTGCATAAAAGACCTCACTGTAAATCTCCATTTCTTAAGATTAATCTCCAACACAGTGAAAGGAAAAAAAAGTCTTCTTTTCCTTCATATAAACTAAATTTGCTCTTAACCCATAAACCAAATAAAACATGTTATATATTTTCTATAATTAAAGAACAAATCACTAAAACTGGAAAGAACAGAAAGGAAGAAGAAAAAAAAAAAAGTAACATTTTCATGTCTCCTTCCCCAGAGCAGCATTAATACTTTCTCCTGCCTTAATATACTTTGAAACTGAAAAGTCAGATAGGTCCATGATGGGTATTACAACAAATAGCTATCGGGGAGCAGGATCTTTCTGGATCTTTAAATAGCAATAATTCTTCAAACAGAAGCTGTAACTTACAAAGCTGGCAAAACAGAGTATGTATATTTGGGTGACAAAGATCTCTAAACCATCCTAGGCATAAAAAAAAGACAGTGAAGTTAAACTCAGAATAGCACTGGATGCCTTGCAAGCTGATAAGCAGTTCACTCTGTTAGGATATATGTATTCATAACCATAATTCATCCTGACAGCAAATGTAAAGATGTCTTTGTCCAGTGTTTCATTATGCATTTTCTTCTGACTGCATTACTCCATAAATTTTCTTTGATATTGCCTATTTAATATAATCATTTCTGAAAGTAGGCAAAATGCAAACATCTGGATTAAATAAACCAAGCACATACAGTAAATCTTACACATATTTAGCAACTTCTGACAAACTTCTGCAGTTCTCCTGCATTTCTAAATTATGTGCAAAAATACTTTATATTTAATAGTACACAAATCGCAAAGAAAATTACTTTAATTTGGGGGTAATATATTATCTCTACTGAAATAAAAAAAATAGTATAACAGTCGGTATTTAATTATACAGATTGAACTTGCACATATATCACTTCATAGACTGATCCTGAATAATCTGCACTCAATTCCTCATTTTACCTCCCTGGAGACTGTTGAAAATATCTATCATGACTCACAATCAAAATATGGCATAAATTGGAAAGTCTTTCAGATATGATTGGAATATTAATCATTAGACTTTCTTATAAAGTATCAAGCTGAAATTCTATTTCACAAACTATATTCAGATAAGTAAGAGAATGTTTGAAATGATTAGGTGGTATAGATTAATTTTGTTCCACTACCAAACATGTATATGCATAGTCTTTCATTAAAGCCATCCAAGATTTAGTCACGGATTTCTTCTTGACAGGACTCCAAAGCGATTTTCACAGGCAAGGTCAGGCTGCACTGCAGGTGCCACCTGTGATCTTTCGTCTGAAGAGTTATACATGTAAAAAAACCCACTGTCCCAAAGAGCATCCATGGAAAACCAGGGCTGAGGAAAATACGTTCACCCTGATCTCTGCGGGTTTTATGTTTTGAGGTAGTATTCAAAACAAGCAAAAACTCTGAGAAAAAAAGTCCCCAGCTTGCAATAAGGGCATGTTCAGAGAGAACAAAAAGAGTCTCTAATCTTAAACCCCAGGAAGTTTGTTAAAGGTATTGCAGGATGTAGCTGCTCATATGGGCTGGAGAGTAGAGTTAATAAATCTGAGTCTGTTCTGAGCTTATGTTGGCTGGACAAGTTTATCACTCTGGAATAAGGTAGGGTCCACGCAAGGGCTGGCCTTAGAAACCCATTTGTTCAGAACGTCTGAACCTACATTGTTCAACCATTGATGAATGAAGGCTCAACCGCTGATCAAAAATAAAGAAGTGTGTAAATCATAGCTGTAACAGCCTTTTCTGCTTTCTTCCACATGTGAATTTTCTTACTGTGAAATAAGAGCACCCAAGTCAACTACTTTGAGAGATGGACCTCTGGGTCTTTAAACATTAAATGTTGAGGTAGCAATGGGAGAACAAGGCACATCACCTCTTCCTATGGCAGGGCTCGTGTTTTACAAGTTAGGACACGTTGCATCAGTCCCCCAAACTGATAACACAAATTACTGTTAGCTTGTGCGATAAAAGATTTGTCTCCACTCAAGCAACAGAGCACAGATGAGCAACAAGAGGTGGAAGAACCCAGATAATTGAATATGACAACCAAGCACCCCAACCCAGCCGCTCCCAGGGCTGTCACGGCGAGTAGCATTTCAACTGAGAAGTAGCTCTTCCATATGTATCTTCTGGTAGAAAAGGTAAAGCAAACCTGAGGAAAAGGAAATGCCTGGGCCAGGGTCCTGAGGCCTTTTTGCAATATCCACCAGGGAAGGAGGGGAGAAGGATATTTCACACAAATACTTAGCCTTTCCCGTTCTAACAGAATTAAGTTATCATAATAAAAGGGATGTGGGGGGAAGACAACAGTAAGCTATTTGCCTGTATAGCATTTTATGCACGTTTTTCATTAATCTGAAGCCTCTTTTATAACAATAGCTTGCTTTCTTTTGATGTCATAAATACCCCTGCCACACCAGAGGCCGATTTTATGCTTCCACATTGTGTTTGTCTTGCACATTTTTAAGAACATTGTCTTCGTGGTCATAGGCCAAACATATGTTTCACTTAGAACATTTTTCGTATTGTGGTTAAAATATATCCCATTGCCAAAAATAAAAGATAAAAGCAATCCAGGAGAAAAATGAAAAAAGAAAATATGAATAACTATTATTCACATATCAAAAATGTAACATTGCAGCATTTTTTTGTTAGTTCATAAACTTATTTCTTAAATAGCTTTCCTATTTATTTTTATAACAAAGATTTTTTTGTGCAACCAGAAGAAAGTTGTCAAAACAGATTTAACTCCTCCCCTCCAATAACATAAGGTAATTTTGAAAATAAAATAAATAAAGTATTTTCCCGGTTTTGATAGGTAAACCACCTTTTAGGACTGTTTTAACTAATTGATAATGTTAACTGATGAATTAATTTTAAAAATAAACCTCCCATACTGATCTGTAGGCTGTAGTGCTAATATTTCATGTCCACTCTAATCCTGAAATCAGGAGCATACAGAACAGGTAAAAAGAATACATTTCCAGGTAGTTTGTGATATGCACACAGCAAGTCTAGCTCACTGCAAAGAACCTTGAAGAAAAAGCACTTCAAGAGAAATACAGCCAGCAACAGCAATTTCAAACTCCTGGTACTGGGTCCTAAATGCAGCAGGAGGTGGAATCTGCCATCTTCCACAGGGAAGACACTCCTCGACAACAGGGTGGCCGCCTCCTGCTGCCTTCAGAGGCAGCCTTTCCCAGTCACCATTCTGCTTCTGCTCCTAATCTGGAGAAGTGAAATGCAGGCTGGTTCACCAACCTTGAGCCTTTGTCAGCCCCACTCTGACTGGCAAGTGGTCAGAAAACTAAAAAAAGGATTGCAAACTGTAAAAGTTTAATTGAAATAACCCATGTTATCATCACCCAGAAACAACATTATCAAATGTGCAGAGACACACTAGCAAGGAATCCAGCAAAACAGAAGTCCTGCAAACTCTTCATGGGATCCACAAGAGGAGTAGCACACGTTGCACACGTACGCTGAATTACACTGCTTGTCTTGGCTTTTTTTAAAGTTGCGTAATGTTCGACTGAAACGAGGTATTACACTACAGCATTTCAGGACCCCAAAAGCATATGCAAATTGCTCTATACAGAAATATTCTAAAAGGGAATACTCAGAAAGTACTTTCACATTTTAAAACATAGGTCACCTTACTTAAAATCTGTAAGAGCATCTTATATATGCATTACATTTAGAGTTTGAAATTGAATCTAAGTGCTATAATCATCGCTGATTTTAGAGGACTACTTTTATTTCTAGTGGATTCTACCACATCCAAATAAACGCTAATTTTAGGGTTTTTTTATTGTAATTCTTCAAAGGACCTTCACTTACTCGCACACAGTAACTTCTAATATCGTTTATAGCACTGTGAACAGTTCGGTATTGCTCACAATGTGTATTTTTATAGTTGCTAGTAAAGTAAACTAATTTCCTACTTTGTGTTTTCAGTTATGACAGAATAATATACAACAATATAAAAATGTTTAAAAGGAAAGGACACTTTTATAATATAATTACCTTTATCACATCAGTAACATCAATGAAATTAGTTCCTGGTAATTCTGTGTCTTCCTCCTCACTACGTGTATCTTCTGGCATCTTATAAGGACAGATTGAAATTGTTAGGCATTTCATATTGGGGGAACAAAAATGCATTAGCAGAAAAACTTCATTAGAAGAATGCAATTAAATCATAGAATCATAGAATCATAGAATGGTTTGGGTTGGAAGGGACCTTAAAGATCATCTAGTTCCAACCCCCCTGCCATGGGCAGGGACACCTTCCACTAG
>NW_010240731.1:0-607 GCF_000690775.1 Eurypyga helias | reverse complement strand
CTCGCTCCAAGTGGTCTATATCCTTCTGATATTGAGGGCTCCACAGCTGGATGCAGCACTCCAGGTGGGGTCTCACCAGAGCAGAGTAGAGGGGCAGAATCACCTCCCTCGACCTGCTGGCCAGTGATCATCACTCACTGTAATAGGCTGAATCCAGAAAAAATGCTTTACCCACCATAAAAGTTAGGAGGAATTTCTTTGTATAGCATAAAGAGAGATTATTGGAATTTTTTCTTGTATGCTTACAACTAAAATCTGCTGTTACCAAATCTGATGGAGTATCTCAACATCAAAAGTCCTCAGTAAACACCTTTAAGTCTTACTAAAACAAAAAACAGTAAGGCAAAATATTGTAAAACATAGCACACACGACTCTAAAAGCATCTTACGCAACTTGCTTACATGCGATTTCTACAGCATTGTTTATTAATACAATTTAAAAATAATAATTGCTATTTTAGTCCATGGTCTCTGTTTTATTTAGTGAACACCTTGACCACAGGCCTCTGAAGGGCCCAACCAAGGAGCAACCCGGAGCGCGGCAAACAGAGCGGGGTGCAGCAGTTAGCGCAGCAGTTCACAGAGCGAGCAGGGCGAGCGGGCAGGG